>NW_027367505.1:0-57477 GCF_046119375.1 Phyllobates terribilis | reverse complement strand
AATTTAGGCATTGTGTCTCAGTTCCCATTCTCAACAGGATATATTTACTCGCTTAAGCACTTAAATAATTTCAAACACACAAAGGGACTTGACAGCTCTTTAAATAAACATGTACTAAGCATAATAGGAAGACTCTTTATCATCTAAGTGAATATTCCCAGGTGTGGACTATTCGTCATAGGGAACGTAATACAAAGATCAAGGCTAAGGAACTAGCTTATAAACATGAATCATATCTGGGGGGCTTTATGATATGATTAAGAAGCGATCATCATGTTTACATATCAAGGCGTGAAAAAGAAGAGCATGCAAAGGTATCAAATTTTAGCAAGCAATGGTACAATCCTAGAAAGGCCTAACAAGCGTTTATCATTAAGCATCACACAGAGCATGCGATAGAAGAATACCCTAAGAGTATAGACTAGTTTCACACACGTATTAATCTTAAATTCCCAAGTTTAAAAAGAAGCATCAATTTGTATGAGTCAAGAGAAAAGGGGCTTATAGTAGGGCAAATGCTTAATGGAGGGGGATCAATCCCAAGTGTACCCATAGTTTGATGAATGGTTCCTTGCTCAGGGACTTGGTGAAAATGTCCACTATTTGATCCTTAGTTCTACAATGGGTAAGCTTTATATTCTTCTTCTCCACATTGTCTCGAAGGAAGTGATGACTCACGTCAATGTGCTTAGTTCGAGAGTGGTGCACATGGTTCTTTAATATGTTGATGGCACTTGTATTATCACATCTTATTTCGATCGAGCCCATATAAATACCAAAGTCCTTCAGTTGTTGCTTAAGCCATAGGATTTGACCACAATGAAGCAACCAATATGTATTCCGCTTGGTGGTGGACACAAATACTGAGTTTTGCTTTCGAGATCCCCAAGAAACAAGGCAGAGGCCTAAGAATTGAGCCATACCTGAGGTGCTCTTTTGATCAACAAGACAACCTACATAATCAACATCTGTATATCAAACAAGGGTAAAATCGCAGTTCTTAGGGTACCAGAAACATAAATTATTAGTCCCTTTTAAGTAGTGAAAGATTTGATTGATATAGCAACATGCGAGTCCCTTGGATCAGATTGAAATCTTGCGCATAGGCTCACTGAAAAGACAATATGAGGTCTAGAGGCAGTTAAGTACATCAATGAGCCTTACCTTGATAAAGTGTCTCGTTGGTCTTGAGGCCATTGAGGTCTGCATCGAGCTTAGTGCATGTGGAAACTGGAGTGGGAAGGGGCTTACTATTTTCCATCCCAAACTTCTTGATAATCTCCCTTAAGTACTTTTATTGATGGATTTGTATGCCTTCAACCTTTTGCACCACTTGAAGGTCGAGAATGAAGTTTAGTTCCCCAATCATGCTCATTTTGAACTTGTTGCTCATCACATCCTTGAATTTATCTACAAGCAACAAGTTAGTGGAACCAAATATGATGTCATCTACGTATACCTGAACCACGAGAATATCGCCCTTGTGTTCTTGAATAATGAGCATCTTGTCAACTGTCCCCCTTTTGTAGTTGTTTGCAAGGATGTACTATGAGAGACAATCATACCACGCTCTTGGTGCTTGCTTCAACCAATAGAGTGCCTTATCCAGGAAGTACACGTGCTCAGGGTGCTTTGGGTCCTCAAAGGCTGGGGCTGCTTGACATAAACTTCCTCGTTGAGAACCCCATTGAGGAAGGATGTCTTCTCATCTATTTGGAACAGCTTGAAGCCCTTGTGAGAGGCGAAGGCTATCAAAAGACGAATGGCCTCTAAGCGAGCGACTTGATAATAGGCCTCATCATAGTCAATTCCCTCTTATTGGTCGTACCCTTGAGCAACTAGACTCGCTTTGTTTTGAACCAAAACACCTGAGTCGTCGAACTTGTTTCTAAAGACCCAGCGAGTTCCTATGGTAGTACGATTAGAGGACTTGGGAACCAGAGGCCATAATTTGTTCCTCTCGAACTCATGAAGCTATTCTTGCATGTCATCCACCCAATTTGGATCAAGGATGGCTTCTTTGATGTTCTTAGGCTCGGTGAGAGAGACAAAGGTGTTGAAGTCACATAGATTGGTGTCAGAAGCGGCTTCTTCCAGTTCTTCGGTGATCGCCTCTCGACGAGCTTGTAGAGATTCTCTTGAAAGAGTGTGCGCTCCAGAGTGTAAGGGAGTGATCATGTTCCCTAGAGGATGAGCGCCTTGTTGTTGAAAGCCTCTAGCGGGAGGCGCTGTGATTTGTACTATGTCGGAGTGAGAGGGCACTTCAGTATCACTGTCCAAGTCAGAGGCTATGGGAACTTAATTTGTAAGTGGAGGGGCAAGTGGAATTAAAGCTCAAGAAGGAGGTGCTTCATAGCTTTTTGAAGGTGCTTCTAGGAGAGCGACATCTGGGAATGGATCCTCAGTGTTTGATGACGGAGAGTGGAAAGTTCCTTCATCAAACACCACGTGTATGCTCTTGTCATATGTTCTTGTTCTCTGATTAAACACCTTATACACCTTACTCGCTGGAACATAGCCAAGGAAGATGGCTTCATTGCTTCTTGCATCAAATTTGCCCAAATTATCCTTTCCATTGTTTAGCACACACCACTTGCATCCAAAGACCGTGAAATGAGAGATGTTTGGAGGATAGCATTTATCAGCTCTTATGGAGTCTTGGAAAGATAAGAGCGTAGAAAAGCCATGCTAGTGATGTAGCAAGCTGTGTTCACCGCTTCAACCCAGACTGAGGGGGAGACTCAACTTTGAAGTAGCATTGTTCTCGCCATCTCTACTAATGTTCTATTCTTCCTTTCAACAACTCCATTTTTTTGCGGATTCCTAGCGGATGAGAAGTTATGACTTTTTCCCCTTTCAATGTAGTAGCTAAGCATCTTGTTCTTCTCAAATTCAGTCCCATGGTCTAAGCGTATAGAGCGCACTTGTAATGATAAAGAGTTCTCAACAAAGCGACGAGCTCAGTGAAGCGAGAGAAGGCTTGATCTTTAGACTGTAGGAAGAGGTCCATGTAAATCTAGAGTAGTCATCGATGATCACGAATATGTAACGTGCGCCACCGGGGATTTGAACACGCATAGGTCCACAGAGGTCCATGTGAAGAAGCTCAAAGGGCTTCCTAGTTGTGATGTCTGATTTTTTCTTGAACGAGCTTCTGACTTGTTTGCCCTTGACACAATTAGCACAATGTGTCATATTCTCTATCTTGATTGGAGGTAAGTCACAGACCAACTCTTTCACACGAAGCTTGTGCAGAAGAAGTAGATTGACGTGCCCAAGTCTTTGATGCCACAAAGCTGTTTGATCTTATATAATAGCAAGGGAAATGTGACTCTTAAGGATGTAGTTGGGGTCGAAAATGTAAGTGCTATTGACTCGCTTTCCCCTTGGGATGATTTCATCTGCAGCATTCCTCATAAAGTACTTCGAGGTAGTAAATGTGACCTCGTTTGGTCCCTTATCACAGAGCTGAGCGACACTCAACGGATTATAGTGAAGGCTCTCCACAAAGTTCACCATCTGAATCTCTATGTTGTCATTTAGATGTACCTTTCCATGTCATGCGATCTCTCTAGCCCTTTTGTCACCAAATCATACGCTTCCACCATCATAATTTTGAAAACTTTGTAATCTTTCCTTGTCTCCGGTCAAGTGACATGAGCAACCACTTTAAACAACCATTTGTTCTCACTGCTCAATTTTACCTACAAAGAAGCAATCAAACTCTTGGAAACCCATCGAAGCTCAGCTTTTCTGGGTGGATTAGCTTTCTTGTTAGCGTTAGGAGAGTGATTACGGACGTGCTTTTGACCTTTAATTGTAGAAACATGCTCAAAGTAAGAAGGGTTATTCAAATCAAGCAATTCATGTGAATTGTTAGTGGGTGACTTGTATGGATTGTTACTTAGAGCATGCTTTTTCTTGCAGCTATGTATAGTATGACCATTATTACCACATAACCTACACTATTCATTGTACTTGACATAACCGTACTTGCCCTTTCTAGGTCTAAAGGGGTTCTTATCCTTTAGCTTAGGATCTAAAGTGTTTACTGAGTTCCCTTGGGCTTGACACACATACATCTTATGAGCTTTTCCCCCTTCAAACCAGTAATTATTGTCCTTGACGGTTGTTCAAGTTCCTTTATCTTTTTCTCTAAAAATTTATTCTTGCTTCTACAGGTTCGAAGGGATTTATCCAAGGTCTCGGATTTTTCAGTTAATTCTCTAGTAAGCTTCTCATTAGCACTAGAGACCTTAGTGGAATCCCCATAAAATCATATCCTAGTCCAGTTCTAGATCTTACAAAGACAATTTGATTCACCTTGTTCTTATTAATGGATTATGTTAGGTCGGTGATTTTAGTAAGTATGATTCCTAAGTCACTTTCTTACTTTGATTGCAAGGCCTTAGATAATCCCCCTGAGGTTGCCTACCATTGCATCCCTCGCAGGTCTTAGTCATTAAGTTTAGTTCCCTAGATTTAATTGAGGCTTTTTCCTAATTAGCTAACCTAGTGGAAAAATCTAGACACTCGCTACATAGGTCTTTGACTTCCTCTTCATATTTATTGATTTATGACTCTAAAGTTTAAGTATCTTCTAACAAGCTTTTAATCATATTAACGAGCTCATTCTTTTCTACCATGTTAAGGTGAGTAGGAAAGTCAAGGGGTTTTACCTCAGAGGCAAGGGCCTCTGTATCAGCCATGAGACATTGGCCTTGGTATCCTTCATGGAGGTTAGCTTCATCGTCTTCTTCTCCCCATGCCGAGAAAAGTGCCTTCTTTTAAAATGCTTCGAGCTTAGGGTTAGTGCATGTCTTAGCAAGGTGCCCTTTTCCTGTCAATTATAGCAAGTGTACTCCTTGAGATCACGCTTTGTAAGATGATGACTCTCATTGTACAACTCTCTTCTTGAACCATTTTTTGACCACCTTTATCATGAAGGTGACTTCAGTATCATCGTCCTAATCCTCTTCAACATCGTTGATGTCCATCTTTTCTAACACCTTTGTAATCTTCAAAGAGGTTCCAATGGCTTCTTTAGTAGCTAAGCCCTTCCTCATATCAGTGTTCTCTTGGTCGAAAAACTTGCCAAATATGTCGACCACTGAGAGCTTCTTACAGTCTGGAGACATTACAGTGATTTTTCGGGTGAGATCGAACTTCTCGCTCATTGCATAGATGACCGCTAGTATTTGCTCCGACGGGTCGATTGTTACAACTAGAAGCGGTTAATTTGTTCACCAAGATAGTGAACCAGAATTGGCATGTTGACACGCTTTCACCAGGGAGTTGCTTGAATGCTTGAAACTCCCTTTGAAGAGTGAATTTCCTTGTATCCTTTTGATCTTCACTGCCTCTGTGAATGGAGATGATGGCTTCCCACATTGCCTTGGCTATTGGTATGCCAATGACTTTTTCGATGTTCGTTCGTGTGAGACCACATAGAATAAGATGCCGAGCCTTTGAGTTCTTCTCCATCTTGGCATAGTGCTCAGGCTGCCAGTCTTTTCTTTCCTTCAATTCTGGAAGCACTTCATCTTCGAGCTCTATAATCTTCCAGCACTGGTAGTCCTAGGTTTGGATGAATGTTGTAAGCATCCTAGCCAGCAGTCAAAGCTCCCCTTCAAGAAGATGATGAGGTTTGTTCAAGGACATTCCTAAGTTGAATTCTCCGTTCTTTGTCATCGTATTGAAATAAGATCCCGCTTTGATAGCAATTGTGGACCGTGTGATTTGAGTACCTTAATCTAACTAAAGATTGTATATTTTGTGCGGAACAAGAATAAGAACTTAAGAACAATGATTACCAAAATGATTTCCTTTATTGATTCTACTATGGCTTACAACTTCAAGGCAAACACACAATTCTTAGTTCGTCTCTAAAATCTCCTCGATATTGCCTAAACCCTAAATCAATAAAAATAGCCTCTTAGCACGAACACATTTTTCTAGAACGATAATCTAATGTATTTATACTAAAGGCATAATTGTCGGGAACTAATCTACGAAAAGCTAGATAAAAACAATAACTAAAATGGTAAATCTCAACTGAATAACTAAGATAACAAAATAGCTCTAACAACCTAGATTACAGATCTAGGAGATCTCTTGAAATCTATCTTTCCCTTTATAGCATCTTCCAAGATATCTTTCCTCTTTTAAGCGCTCGGTTCCCTTCATCTCACTCAGTTCCCTTCATCTCACTCGGTTCCTTTCAGTGTGTCACTCCCTTCTATTGTTTAGAACGTTATTAGCTCGGTTCCTTAACTCTAGTATTCAGTTCCCTACTTCATGTACTCGGTTCCCTCTATTTTGGTGAAGCGCTTTGAGTGCTTTGCTTCTAACTTGACTCGCTTCAGCTTCCTAACTTAAGCTCGTTGATTCCTCTGCTCTAATCACCTATTTTGCTCGAAGGCCTATTGTTATCCTGAAATAACTCACTCAATGTAGACATTAGTATATACAGATGTTTGTTATCATTAAAACTGAGAGATTATAAGTTATAGATACTAGTAGGCTAGTTACTATAACCAACAGTGTGATCTAGATTCATATAATACCATGGGATCTCACTTCGTTATAACATAAGTTGGGGGTGTGGAGTACACATTTGTGTAAACAGAGTTGAGTATTGGATGACAACATGTAAGGTTACCACATTAAGTTCCCTCTAAGGTAAATGTTACCTTTGAGGGAAGGTTCCCTGCGAGTTAAGGGTACAAGGAACGGTACCGTGAATAAGAGTTGTTGGATTCGTCAGCCACGTTCTCATTTGAGAACAAGCGTGTAACTACTTTAGTTTGAAACCACTAGAATGTGTGACACTACCTCTGTAACTGTCAGTAACTGTTGGTAACCATCGGTAACCATCAAGGTGAATTTCCTTATGAGGTAAACGTCATGAAAATTGGTTATAACCTCTTGGTAACTGCCATAACCGTCATGTAATATCCATAACTGCACTTTGGGAGTTTTCTAAATCCTATATAAAGGGTTCTAGGACATATTAGTCGGGTTGGTCAATCTAAGATCTTATTCTACAAAGACGAAACTCCAAAATCATGTGTCTCTATTGTTCAATTCTAATAAAACACCTTGATTTGAATAGATGTGGTTTGTCTGATCTCACTTTTTAATTTTGATTCCCTAAGGCTTGTAAGGGGCGAAATATTGATTTCGGAAAACATTTACGCGATTCAAATCTTTATCCAGTTTGTGTTGTCACTTGATCACTTCCATAGAGCAAGTAAGTTACGTCAGAGGTAGCAGAAGACCAAGATGTGAAGACTCAAATAACAAAAATCCAAATCAATATTTTGGCGATCAATGGAAATCGTGAGTGAGATGGAAAAAAAGTTTCAGAAGCTTGACAAGTTTGAAGGTATGGATTTTCGACATCAATAAAAGAAAATGCACTTCGTCTTGACTTCCATCAAGGTGGAATTCATTCCACTCCTATTCTTTAGGATGCAAATGATGGGTTGCTGGAGGTCTTGAGAAGCAAGAATAAGTGGGATAACAATGACTACATTTACGTGGCCACATCTTGAATGGTATGTCTGACTCTCTCTCTGATGTGTATCAAAATGTTGAGTCATCTAAGGAAATTTGGGACTCTTTGGAGTTCAAGTACATCGCCGAGGACGCTTCTAGCAAAAAGTGCCTTGTGAGCAATTTCAATGATTATAAAATGATTGATGCTCGGCCTGTGATGGAACAATACCATGAGATTCAATGTATTTTAGGGAAATTTTCTCAACATGGTATGAAGATGGATGAGCTCATAGCTGTTTCTACCATCATTGGGAAGTTACCAACTTCCTGGATAGAATTAAAGAACATGAAGCACAAGAAGGAAAACATTTCTTTTATGGAACTGGAAGTCATTTGCGTATCGAAGAGAGTATTTGTGCACAAGAGAAGGGTAATGAGAAGGAAACTCGTGTTTCTTCCACCGTTATTATGATGGAAGAAGGTTCTCAATATGATAAATAGAACGCATGCAATGAAATGTTGTTAAACAACAAGCACAATGGTCCTAATAAGAAATGTTTCCCTAAAGGGAAAGCTTTTTCCAAAGGGAACGGTTACCCCCAAGGGAAGGGTTATTGGAATTGTGGGAAGCCAAGGCATCTCAAAAGAGATTGTCGTGTTGTAAATGAGGAAAATGGAAATACTCCAAACCATTCTGCTCAAGGGTCCAAGGACTAGGGACAAACGTCTCATCAAGGTCAGAAAGGGATAAGTCCTCAAGATGGAACCCTTCCCCTGTTTATGTTAATGATCCAGTATTGGATTATGTTTCTTATATTTCTAAGGAATTTCATGTGCATCATGATGATGTCGCATGGTGTGTTGACTCCGACACTAATGTTCACGTTACTAGGGACAAAAGCATCTTCAAGACATTCGTGCATGTGCAAGGATGTGTACTCCACATAATAGATGAGTCAACTGTCCTTGTACTAGGCAAATGCCAAGTGAAATTAGATTTCTCACCTGAGAAGATTTCAACTCTTAGTAATGTGTTGTTTGTACCCAGAATTAGAAGAGTTTTGTTTCTGGAACAATCCTTAACAAGTTAGGCTTTCGGTAAGTGTATGAAGCCAATAAGTACATCTTTACATATGTTTTGTTATTTGGTATTGTTTATCTTTGTAATGGCATTTTTAAAACTCAGTATTAGTAAACTTGATTTTGTTTACATGACTTTTACACAAGTATGACTCCCTCTGAGGGATCAGTTCCCTTTAAGGGATCCGTTCCCTCTGAGAGATCTGTTTCTTCACTTTGACATGAACGTCTTTGACATGTCATTATCAGCATTTGCATGAAATGTATAATTGTGGTTTAATTTCATCTTTTGATATCAGTATAGATAAGTGTAAAACATGCATGCTTACTAAGATCACTAGACATCCTTTCCCTGGCATAGTAAGGGAATGTTCCATGTTTGAATTAATTCATAGTGACTTGTATGATTTTCATGCTTCTCCATCTTTAGGAAATATGAAATATGTGGTGACATACGTTGATGATTATTCATATTATTGCTACGTGTTTATATTGCGTTCTAAAGATGAAGCCCTTGGTAAATCCTGAATTTACAAGAATGAAGTTGAACTTTAAAGGGGATCCTTAATCAAAAGGTTACTTAGCGGTATAGGTGGTGAATACTTTGACCCGGATTACTTCCAATCAGTTGGGATTATTCATGAAACCACGACTCCCTATAAGCCATAACAAAATGGTGTGTCGGAGAGTAAAAATCGAGTATGAAAGGAAATGGTTAATTCCATGCTTTCCTACTCGGGATTAAATGATGGGTTTTAGGGAGAAGCTATGCTTACAACATGTTACTTGTTAAATAGAGTTCCTAACTCAAAGTACTAAGTCACTCCATATGAATTTTGGTTCAAGAGGACTCCGAATATGAATTTCATTCGGGTTTGGACTTGTAGGGAGGTAGTAAGACTACAAGAACCTAAGAATAAGACTTTGGGTGAAAAAGGTGTTAGATGTATATTCATTGGATAATATCATCTCACATTGTTATAGAGTCACGAGATGCCCTCTTTGATGAAAGACGGTTTTCCACAATGCCTATACCCAGGCCTTGGTTCCTAGATCTAGTTCAGATTGGGAGTTAAATGTAACTCTAAAGATATCGTTACCTAACAGGGAACCGACTACAGAAATCAGAAGGAGTAGTCGAGTAATGAAACGTAAATCTTTTGGACCTGATTTCCATATTTACTTGGTTAAGGAAACAAGAGATGAGATTGATTCTCAATATTTATATAGCTATATATGCGGTGAATACTTTGACCCGGATTACTTCCAATCAGTTGGGATCATTCATGAAACCACGGCTCCCTATACACCACAACAAAAGTGTGTGTGGGAGAGTAAAAATTGAGTATTAAGGAAATGGTTAATTCCATGTTTCCCTAACCGGGATTGAATGATGAGTTTTGGGAGAAGCTATGATTACAACATGTTACTTGTTAAATAGAGTTCCAAACTCAAGGAAAAAAGCTACTCCATATGAATTTTGGTTCAAGAGGACTCTGAATCTGAATATCATTCGGGTTTGGGCTTGTAAGGCGCTGTAAGACTACCAGAACCTAAGGCTAAGACTTTGGATGAAAAAGGTGTTGAATGTATATTCATTGGATAATATCGGTTCACACCTTTATAGAGTCACAAGATGCCCTCTTTGATGAAAGACGGTTTTCCTCAATGCCTACACCCAAGGACTTGGTTCCTAGATCTAGTTCAGATCAAAAGGTAAGTGTGACTCCAGAGGTATCATTACCTAACATGGAACAAATTACAGAAATCAGAAGGAGTAGTCGAGTAAAGAAAGATAAATAGTTTTTACCTGATTTCCATACTTACTTGGTTAAGGAAAACATGGTGTGAGATTGATTCTCAATATTTATATTGCTATAATGTTGAGAATGACCCAAATGCATTTTTGAGACAATGAAGTCACAAGATGTGTCATTTTAGAAGGATGTAATAAATGATGAGATGGATTCGAGCATGGATAACAATACCAGGGCTTGGCTGATCTTCCCCTGGTTGTTGACCATTGGGAATTGAGTGGATCTTCAAGAAGGAGATGAAATTTGATGGAACCAAAGTTAAGTTCAAAGCCAAATTGGTGGATCAAGGCTTTAGAAAAAATATGGGACTAACTACTTTGATACATATGCACCGGTTGCTCGAATATCCACCATTAGATTGTTGATTTCCTTAGAGGCTATGTGCAAGCTGATTATACACAAAATGGATGTGAAAACTGTGTTCCTTAATTGGGATTTAGAGGAGGAAGGTTACATAAAACAACCTGAAGGTTATGTTATACATGATCAAGAACAGAAGGCGTGTATGTTGATCAAGTTCTTATATGGCTGAAACAATCACCAAATCAATGGCATAAAACTTTGATGAGGTTGTGTTGTTTAATGGTTTTGTGCTAAACCAATCGGACAAGTGCATATATAACAAATTTGATTATTCCATAAATGGAGTTATAATTTGTCAATATTTACATGATATGTTGATCTTTGGTAAGGATCAAGAGCGAGTAAATCTTGCAAAAGAATTTTTTCATCACAATTCTCCATGAAAGACATGGGGGAGGATGATGTTATCCTTGGAATTATGATAAAATGGAAGAGGGAAGGATAATGCTAAATCAATTTCATTATATTAAGAAAGTGTTAAAGAATATCAAGTACCATGAGTGTATTCCTGCAAACACTCCTTTTGATCCCTCAACTCGTTTGTTCCCTAACAAGGACATGTCCTTGTCACTACTAGAGTACTCAAGGGTTATTCGGTGCTTGATGTATGCCATGATGATTTAATCGTCTAAGAAGGGTATAATGGTATAGTTTTAGCATACATTTAGTATGATTATGAGAATTATTACAATGTATTTGGTTCGTATCATATTACGGCCACATATATCTTATTTCGGCCATTTTACGATGATGTTAGAACGAAGTGAAGATGTAGTGAAGAGAAGACAAAGACGAGAAATGTTGGAGATCAAAAACTGAAGGAGTCCATGAGTGATCGTACGGCAGCGGTCGCCTATCACCTTCCGGCGACTGCCGTAAGAGTTCGCTATTTTCAGGGAGTTACAACCAGAGGCGGCCACCAAAGCCCTTTGGCGACCGTTGATCTTAGCGAACAACTCCAAGACTATCTCTCTTTCTTATCTTTTGGTTGCTATTCTGTAGTTTTTATTTATGATTTTATGAGATTTGTAGCATTATTTCTTATTAGTTTGTATACTAAATTGTAATCTTCTAGGTTAAGATTTGAGAGCTTATAAAAGGCTCTAATTCTCCTACCTAGAGAGGACCCATAATTGAGTTTATGTAGTTCATTTGGAGGCAGCTTTTGCAAACTTTGATGATTCTTCATCAGAATTTCATTGTAAGTCTTAGTATGAGGAGCTAATCTCCTAATTTCTTAGTAAAGTAGTAGAAGTATTTATGTTGTGATTGACGTGAGTTTTTTCTCTTATTTTATAGCATGAATTGATTGTTTTTATCTTGAATGATTATTGCTATTAAATTGTTAGTTTATTTATAAATTGATCACCTATGATTAAATTAGTCTTTCATACAAGCTATGGTAGATAAATTAGTTTATCTTAATCTATTTCTTTGAAGCAAGCATAGGTTTCTAGATTCGGTTTGAGCTAGGAAATTGTGTAGAGAATTGCATTATAGAAATAGATGCCAGTTGCTATTTCTGTTTCCTATTGTTCTTTACTTTAATGCTTCTATTAGTTTGAACTATAGGCATTTGTCATAGTTAACTGATTTGGATAGGTTTAGTATGCTCAATTTGAGGTGCTAGATATTTTTTGCATAGGAATAGGATCGATCCACTATATTGGTTACTTTATGAACTTAATATGATCATCACCATCTTTTAAATACGGATGGATACTTTGCTAAGCCCTATAATTAATCAAAACACATTTTTAGCATCTCCTAGTTTAGAAAGAAAAAATCCCTTCTTCTTTATAATCATAGTGTGTTAATTGAAATCCAAACAAGTGATAGCCTGTTGTGAGTTCGACCCTTGATTCCTCTATATTCTAGTCAATAGGATTTCGTTTTAGTTAGGTATTAATTTGGTGAGACCTTAATCTCATATTATTTGCATAAGCGTTGCGTTTGTTTGCAATCCTTAAATAACGACCGCGAAGTTCACGCTCATCACATGACAAGTGTTAGACCTGACATTGTTTTTGGAGTGGGTAAACTTAGTCAATATACTAATAATCCTAGTGTGCATCATTGAAATTGGTTTACAGAGTACTTTGGTACTTCAAGGGGACTATGAACTTTGGTCTAGTGTATGATGGCTATCCTGAGGTATTGGAGGGGTATTCAGATGCAAGTTGGATAGCAAATAAAGAGGATCATACAAGTGGATGGGTATTTCTACTTGGTGGTGGTGCGGTTTCATGGGCCTCCAAGAAACAAACTTGCATTCAAAGTTCAATGATGGAATAGGAATTTGTAGCCTTAGCCACTGCCTCTAAGGAAGCGAAATGGTTAAGTAACATCGTTTATGATATTCCATTGTGGGAAAAACTAGTTTCATGCATATCTATCCATTTTGAAATCTCTATAACTTTCAATAAGGCATATAGCCATGTGTAAAATGGGAAATCACGCCATTTTGACATGAGACATAGTGCGGCAAGACAACTCATTACGGATGGGGTGATCTCGGTTGATCTTATTACGTCTCAACAAAATCTAGTTGGCCACTTGATGAAGCGGTGAGTGAGAGGCTTGGTCTCCATGTCGGTTAAGGGGATGACATTAAGACCTAGATAGCTTTCTAGTGGCGGGACACCCATTTCCTATCCAACTAATGTTAGGGATAAAATTCAACGTGGAAAGCCCATACCTAGAAACTGAAGAGCAAAAGTATGATCCCCAAGTATGTTCTTAGTACCTACATGGTGGAGGTTGAAGACAGAGTTCCAAATGAGTTCTTTGAAAAAGTGCAATTGTAGGTACACAATGAGGGTAACCTTACCCGTCAAGGATCTACTTATGCGAGTGTGAAGTTTGGCCGCTTTCATAATGTTTGGGGTGGCTTCAGATACGCTTATGAACGGATACGGACTCGGGGTCATAAAGGATTCATGGTAGATTTTAGAGAGGTATAGTAACTCATGTGTGTTATCTTGAGGTACCCAAGAGCGGTTTATTGGTTCAATCCTTGTGACAAAATGATTCCGGGGTATTTTTTATGTGTAATTACACTAAGTGGAAATTCAATCCATGTGACATTTTTGTTTATGCATAAGTATGGGAGTAAGACTTGTAATTTTGCGAATCAAGGATTACACTAAAATGGTGGAGGAATGTTCAAAATTTTAGTAGTATCGTGATTGTTCCAAGTAAAGAACAATGCCATTTAGTGTGATCGAGATTCATACGACATTATGGGATCTCACTTCATTATAATATAAGTTGGGGGTGTGAAGTACACAATTGTGTAAATGGAGTTGAGTATCGGATGACTACACATAAGGTTGGCACCCTTAGTTCTCTCTAAGGTAAATCCTACCTTTAAGGCAAGGGTACAGGAATTTTATCGTGAATAAGAGTGGTTAGATACGTCATCCACGTTCTCATTTGAGAGCGTGCATGTAACTACTTTAGTTTGAAACCACTAGAACATGTGCCACTACCTTTGTAACCATCAGTATCCGCTGGTAACTGTCATTAACCGTCAAGGACAGTTTCCTGACGAGGTAACTGTCATGAAAAGCAGTTGTAATCACTTGGTAACTGTCATAACCGTCATGTAACTTCTATAACTACACTTTGGGAGTTTCTAAATCCTATATAAAGGATTCTAGGACATAGTAGTCGGGGTGGTCGATCTAAGATTACATTCTACAAACCCGAAACTCCAAAAGTATGCGTCTCTATTGTTCAATTCTAATCAAAAGCCTTGATTTGAATACGTGTGGTTTGTCTTATTTCACTTCAATTGTCATGGACTCCCTAAGGCTTGTAAGGGGAATATTAATTTTGGATAGTGTTTACACAATTCAAATCTTTAAACGTTTGTGTTGTCACTTGATTACTTCCCTAGAGCAATTAAGGTTACATCAGAGGTAGCAAAAGACCGAGACATGAACACTCAAATAAAAACACTCCATAAGGTGAGGGATAATGTTTGTTACAGTTATTCTAACTAACTTTCCATTACAGAAGTACCTTCTTAGATGAATATTTTCTCTTAGAATATGGTATTTGTTTTTTGAAGATTTAAATGCATAAAGCTAATATTTTTCTATATGATTTCCGGGTGATGAAGGGCGTCGTGTAAAGTGGTCTTAGACTACCCGTATCATATGATGCCCCAGCATGGAGTGCAATTTTGGGACGATGCCTAGGCGTCGTCCGTGTTTCACCCAATGGGTGTGCACGATACCTAGGCATCGCGCATTAAATTTATTTAATTTTTAATATTTTTTGTTAAATAAATTAATAAAGTGATTAATTTATTATATTTATTTATAATGTAGGATTACATTGTTAATTTTATTATTTATTATTTTATTAAATATAATTTTATTACTAATATAGTGTAATAGAGATCGAGCTAGGATGCTCTAAATATAGCCGATATTGGTCTCTATTTATAGAGACCGGAAAAATAGAGCTATTGGTATTTTTTATTTATTTTTATTATTTTTATTTTTAAATTATAGTCGTTTTAATAAGTACCTGTTGTAAAATCAAAACAAATAAATTAGAAAATACGACCAATCAGGAGCTGCCACATGGTAGCCCCATTAAATATCTCAGAAAAGTTAAAAAAAATCGGACCATTGGGGGATGCCATGTGGAATCCCCACCATTTGCTTGTACAGGAAAAGCAGGGGTCGCCAGAGGCGTCCTGCGCCGGGGCTTTCCTCGGAAAGCTCCACGCCCCGTCGTCGGCGCTCCACTGTGGGTGCCACATCACTGTGAGCCCGACGCCAACACCAACGCCGCCTCCGTTGCGGACGGTCTTAGTGATGCACTAGATTAATTTTCTTGTAATACCACCATAGAGTAGATAATTGCATAACTTATGGCAGATGTAGAAAAGTTGTTGTTCTCTTCATTCAAGGTGATTGTAATGACTTCTAACACCACAACGGTTCTTTTATGTAGTTGTGAATAACTACCACTCCGAGGGAAGTAGTATAGTAGATAATGTATAACTTGTATTACAGGGGTTTATTCTTGTTTTTCTACTCTCACTTTTTAAATTTTTTTCTCTGTATTTATGGATGAATGTTGTTTGTAAATGCAGTGTGCAAGATTTTTTTTATTTGTTTATACAATCAGGCAGAAATTTGATGCTATCAACTTGTATTGACTGTTTGTATGCCATTTGTGTGTAAGCACATTACCGATTACAATGTAAGATTGACTTGATATGTTGAGGAGGGTTCCTTAATTACTCTCTTTCCACTCCCAACCTCATTGTTACGATCGATACTTCACAAAAATGATGAACTCTATCGCAGATGAAAATACCAAAAAAGAGTCACACGCCTTCCTCAAAAAGGTAACATGTAGTTTGTTTTCTCTCCCCCCCTGCACGCTAGGGTTCCGATGCCTCTGCCGCCCCTCTGCTCCCTGCTCTCTGTCTCTCACTTTGTTTTGTCATGGTTAAGAAGAAGAAAGATTAACCTAAGTTACAGTCTTTCAAGATCTCCTCCCTCCCCCATCCCAAACACTGACATCGATCCCTCTCTTCCCTCTCCTCCCTAGTATGCCTTTCCCCCGACCAGCTCTCAGATGGGGATGACAACCCTTTCCTTGTCAGCCCCTCCACCCTTATTAAGGCCAATATCTTGTGTTTACTCAACTGCACCGCCTCCGCATCTGCCCCAGGCACGCCTCCTCTCCTCTTCCACCTCTCCCTCCCTCTCCATCCTCCTCTTTCCTAACCCCTCCTTCCCATAGATTTCCCTGTCTCCTCCTCACCGTGGCAGCTTCTCCATCGTCCTCTCCTCCTCCCACCCCCTCTATCTCTTTTGGCTCTGCTCTGCGTTCTAGCCCCCCACTCCCTGCCTTTCCCTCTATTCCCACTAGTCCCTCTCCCCCTATTGCCGACTCCACCAGTCTGTGTCGGCCTCTCGACGTCTTCTCCTCCTTACAACCACACCCTCCGCTCCTTTGTTGCTACTGTTAGGTAAAGGCAGGTGGGTTCAAAGGCGACCCCTTAGTTTTGTCAGCGGGGTCCAATATGGTGTCATTTCTTTCCCCAAGGATGACATTGCTGACTTAGTCGCAAAATGGAGCCTCTCACTCATTGGCGCCCCGATTAGCAAAACATGGTCATTCAAAGCCATGGAAAAATTTGTCTCTTCAAACAAACTAATCTCACTATCCCTAGGATCATCAGAAAGGAAAATGAAATCTTGGTATTCCATTTCGAGAAGGAATATGATCTTGTTGTTTTCCTTGAAAAAGCCCCGTGAAAATCGATAACAAGCCCCTTATCCTAAGATGATGGTATGAATGTATGGCCCTCAACTACTCCTTTCTTGAACATATTCCCATATGGATTAATATCCCGAACTTGGATGTGTATTTTTGGTCTTAAAATATGTTGTAAAAGATCGGGGTCAGCTATCCGCAACCCAATTCTGACAGACTATAACTCTGCCCACCAAGAACGGTTGAGTTTTACAAGAGTCCCGGTCGAGATCACACTTACCACTGATCTATTAAATGATGTCACCTTTATTGGACGAGATGGTAAAACCATTACTCAACCTCTTGTCTACCACTGGATTCCCTTAAATTCTCAAAATGTAGAACTTCCGGACACTCTTGTCCTATCCTGACGGTGGCTGACCTACATTCAAATCAGGATAATGGCCAAGTGGGTGGTTCTGCTGAACCCAACCCACCTCCTGTTTATAATGCCTCCGCCACCTACTCTGTCACTTCCACGCGACCCTCCTCTGCTCTCTACCCCCCTAGGACACTTTGCCTATTCACCCACTTTCACCCATCCTGCACCCCTACAACCTCTTATTCTAACCCCCTTACACCCAACTACCACCTACCGTCTTCATTGCTCCTGATAAATCCTCACCTACCCCCTACCTCGATCTTACCTAACTCTACATCTATTACAGATCTCCCATGTGGCTTCCCTCGTCTACCCCCTCCAACTCTACCCTTTCTTGTCTTCCCTCCTCTTCCACTCCTTCCCATGGTTAAGCCCGTCATCGGCTACTGCAATGTTCGAGGGCTGAACACCCCCAATAAACTTAGTGCCATAATTTACCTCATCCGAAACCACCACCTTGATATTCTTGGAATTCTCAAAACCCACCCTACCCCGGAAACGGTGACTAAGCTCTCTCCCCCACTCCTCCTTGATAGGAAATCCGTCTCCAGTTGCGGGCTTTCTCATTTGGATTTGGTGGAACATGAGTATATTTACGGTCTCACAATCTCTTGTCAAGGATCAGATCATCCATACCAACATCTCCTCCCCTTGTATCCATATGGACGTCTCCTTTGTGTATGTGGAGAAATCTTCGAGCCTAGAGGCTTCAAGTTGGCATGACTTCAAGTTGATTGGGTAATCCATCTCCTATCCTTGGATGGTGTTGGGTGACTTAAACACCATCCTTGAGTCCAATGAAAAGCTCCTTGCCAACAACACTCACCACCTATCTATCACTGATGAACTTGGTAACTTTCTCAACTCTATCGGATTGCAAGACCTCCCATTTACGTGCCGATAAACCTGGAACAATAGAAGGAATGAACTCCATAGAATTTGGTGTAAACTTGACCGCACCCTTGTCAACCCGACCTAGCTCACTCACTTCCTTTCCACCTCTACCCACTTTGATATCCCCTACTATTCATACCATTCCTCCTCCATCACAAAAATCATCCCTCCCCCCTCCCCCCAACAACCAAACCGGAATTCCAATTCAACAACGCTAGCCGTTTCTCCCCACCGTTCAGCAAGCCTAGGAATCCCAAATTATTTCCTTCCATATTCTTGTGGTTACTACCAAATTGAAGATTATCAAGTCCTCCCTTAAAAGATTTGGTAGCCTTAGTATTGAATCCTTACAATTGTAGGTCAAAGAATAAGAATTCGCCCTTGATGCATGCAAATCAACCTACAATCCAGTCCTCATGATACCAACCTCATTTCCCTTGAATCCAAATCCCTTGATTTCATTCGTAACCTCAAGCACACCATTTACACCACCACCTCCCAAATTGCAAAAATCAATTGGATCCGATTCTCTGATCACTGTAACGAGTACTTCTTCAAATCAATGAAAAAGAGGAAAAGCTCATCATGTATCCTATCTCTCCTCAAGCAGAATGGCGACTTGATCTACAACAAGTATGAGATTGCACATGAGTTTGTTACTCACTATGATATGTTCCTCGGTGCTCCAGTTGACACAGTTTTCCTCATCTCTAGATTCATCTACCATGGTCCATGAATCTCTGATGTGGTGGCCAGTGTACTGGCTGCTGAGTTCAGCAGAGATGATGTTCGCAGAGCCATCTTGTCTATCGGCAAAAATAAGACTCCAAGCGTCAATTGATTTAATGCGTTCTTCTTCAAGAAAAAATGGGGGATTATTGAGAAAGACATTAACGGTGCCATCCTTGAGTTCTTTGTCTCAGGAAAACTTCTTAAGTAGGTCAGCCACACTATAATTTCTCTTGTACCTATGTTGGGAAACCCCTCCTCTTTCAATTTCTACTGCCCTGTTGTTGGACCACTATTTAGAAAGGAATCTCCAAGCTTCTCGCCAACCGCCTCAAGCACGTTATCTCCAATATTTGTTGGCGGTTGTCAAGGAGCTTGTATCTCGGGTAGATCCATCGGACACAACACCCTCCTATGCCAAGAACTCCTCAAGCACTACAATAGGAAGAACTCCTCTCCTCGTTGCACTATGAAAGTTGATATTCGAAGAGCCTTTGACACTATTAGCCACTACGGCCTTCATATTTCCACCAAAGTTTGTTAAGTAGGTCAAAGTTTGCATCTCCATGGCTAGTTACTCTATTAGCATTAACGAAAGCCTTGAATGTCTCATAAATGGGAAGAGGGGTCTCCATCAAGGATGTCAAATGTCCCCCTACCACTTTGCTATCGGTATTGAATACTTCTCAAGGATCATTATCTCTTAGACTAATAGTCCAAGCTTCAATCTCCACCCTAAATGTGTCAACCCAAAGATTACACACCTCTGCTTCACCGATTATCTCCTTCTCTTCTTTATGGATGAACTTGTATCTGCAAGTCTAATCCACAACTCATTTGACCTTTTCTCCAAGGTATCCGTCCTCCAATGCAATACTTTGAAATCCATCCTCTTCTTTGGAGGTACACCCGACCTTGTCCACGCTAACATTTCCATCATTCTCAAATTCCTGGTCCAGCAGCTTCCCTACACCTACCTTGGCATCCCGGTAAATTCAAAAAAGGTTTCCATCCACAACTATGAACCCTTCATTACCCGTATCACCTCCTGCATCCACTCATGCATTGCAAAAAACCTCTCCTATGGGGGGAGCTTAACCCTGACCCTCTTTGTTCTCTTTAGCATGCAGGGCTATTGGAGCTCGGTTCTTCTTATGCCGCAGAAGGTCATCAGCAAAATTGAAGTCTAATCAAAATATACCTTTGGATTGGTTCGGCCTATGGAAAGAAGAACCTTGTTAAGTGGAAGTACATTTGTCTCACTTCTGGAATCATGCTTGTATCACAAGGTCTATCTAGGAGTTGGACAACAATCTTCCTAGTCTTTGGCGGTCTTGGACTCAACACCAATATTTTCTGGATCGTAATATTTGGAATGTCGACGGCTGGGATAGCAACAGTTGGAGCTGGAAGTCTATCCTGAAGGTTTGTGACATTCTCCTACAACCAGTGTTCTAAAAAATGCTAGGCAGGTGCTAGGCAGTGAGGAAGGGTTCCTAGGCCCCTAGAAGGATCAATATATAACACTTATTCTTTATATTTTAATATAACTTCCTTAAATAAAAAACCAAACCGAAATATATTCATTCATAATTTTCATTGTAATTCATAATTAAAAAATATAATTTTAATATAAGTATATAATTTGCTAATTATCATCCAAAATTCATAGACTTTATATTATTCTTCATAAAGAAGATCTACAAGACCATAACAAAAAGAAATCCTACAGTTTTCAACAGATGTTTCAATGTAAATAATATGCAATACTTATTCATAAGTCATAGTCGTTGTTGCAAGTTATTAGCGAACGTTGGTCGCAGTAAAAGGGCGAGGGACATGGAGAGCCGAACATGGGTGAGAGGCGGGACAAGAGGTGAGGTGAGGTGAGAGGCGGTCTGTGGGACGAGAGGTGACGGTTGGACAAGATGGAGGTGGGAAGTAGTAGGGACAACAAATTTCTCAGTTGAGAGGGAGAGGGGTGAGAGGTGAGAGGCGGAGGCGTACAATGAACGAGAGGGTAGGATTGATTTTTAACTTTTAACCTAAATAACAACGCATACCACTTTCGGAAAAAAAGAACGCATACCCCTGCCTAAAACACGTAACGCCTAGGCGCGGCTAGCCTCCTAGACGGGCGTTTTTTTTCCAATCGCCTAGCAAAAAACAACTAGCACCTAGTCGGAATGTTAGAGTGCCGCCTCGCGACTAGGCGTGTTTTTTAGAACACTTCCTACAACACCACAACATTGTGGACTTTGCCTCCAGCACCTTCACCAGTTCTGGTAGATTCTCCACCACCTCGTCCTACCATCTTTTCAACCCTCCTAGTATCGGGTCATGTACCCTCCCTTTCAACATCATCTTGGGTGGTCCTAACCTCCCTCTTTGTAGCTTTGTAACGTGGATCGCACATCATGACCGCCTTCCCACCTGTTAGATCGTATCATCGTTTTGGTCTCATGGAAGGAAGTATTCTTTTCATGAAGTCGTTGCAGGAATAATTTTTTTAAACACTTAGTATGGCGAACACTCCTTATTTAGAGTGAAAACCTCAGCAAAACTATGTTGAGTAAAACCACTAACTCTAGTCCTTCCTAGAAGGATTTTCAAACAATACTTTATTGATATGGTTCGTTACAAAAGAGAGCTCGGATTAAACACACTAATCTCTTCTCTCACTCGTACCCGAACTTAATCTTACAATATTGTTCTCTTCTCTAATCCTAGGTTGTGTTTTCTCTATTGTGCAACCACGATTAATCCCTAATTGTTCTACTATATATATCATCTTTCAAGAGATTTTTTCGATAATCTTATATCCTAAAAACTAATATTAAATTTGTAGATTCACCTATTAGTTTAATAGATATTATATTATTAGTTATAACTACAATGTCTAATCCTAACAGCCTTATTCTAATCTCCTCTTATTTGATCCGTATTTCCTTTATCTTTTTTTAGTTGTTCCGAGTTAGTTAGGATTGGCCTAAATACTTCTCACGCGTATTCGCCTATCCACGTCCCACGTGTTTTGTCGTTCTTGGTGTCCTCCTAGTTCTGGATCTCAACCCTTGTTACATCTCACGCTTCCCTTGAAATACTCATGTTTCCCTCACTTACATTACGCTTCCCTCAAAAACATCTTGCTTCCCTGAGTATATTTCCTGTACAGGGAAACTTCCCTCAAATAATAGCTGCAATACTTCACTCACTTTATTTCCTTAGATAAGTGTTTTTCATAATCAAAACTCAAGGAACTCTAAAAAATTCCCCCTTTTTGATGGTGACAAACACCCTTAACCTTTTAAACTAAAACTAAGCCTAAATTGACTAGACTTGGACAAAGTTCACTCTAGCACATACACAGTTCCCCCTACGATAAATACTCCTAGATTCTCTAGCAAGTCATCCCCCCTCAAATTGTTAACCTATATAATCCTTCCCCCTTTTGGCATCATCAAAAAGCAACGTAGAATCCTCACGCAACCAATAAGCACATCATCAGCAAAAAAATAATCAAACCAAAACATGCATAAGTGTTGACCTTACTGGCACCAACAAAACACTGTTTAACATGTATATAAACAACCAGTTTTGTCAACTTTCAAGCACCCACAACAAAACATGAGAAAGAGAAACCAAAAGAAGATTAGATGATATGGATAGGGATGGTGTTCGGGACTGGTATAACTGCATGAGGAAGATCAGTCTGATCTAGAATCGTCATCAGTGGGAGATTGGGCTTTCAGGGTTCCTTACGTTCTTTGAAAAACAAAATGTCTTCATGGAGGCTTGAGACCTTGCGATTCAGCCGACGAACTTGCTTCACCAGTAGTGCATTTAGCTCACATAGTTGTCTCAGACGGGTCTGCACATCCACCTGCTGTGGTAGTTCATCAAGTACCTCCTAAATCTCATCGTGTATGTCAACCTTTCCCTTTCCCTTTACCTTAATCTCTGGAACATGTCCCCAACCATGTTCTCCCATCTGGAACAACATCTTCTTGAGAGTCGACTCCGCCAATTCCTTGTTGTAAATCTGAGCACCTTTCTCCTCCTTGTAGATCCCGTGATATTCAATAATTTTTCTAAATACAGATGCAAAAGGGAGTCCATGGGATTTTGTACCTCTTACGTGTGGCATATGCCTCATCATGATTTTTGGAAGACAGATCATGTCCTTTTTCAAGGAGTTTTTTCATGAGCAGAGCATCCTGGGTCAATAGTTGGCTTTTCTTCTGTTCTCTACGGATAACATTGGATAGCATCAGATAATGAGAGATTCTAGAGGTGGTGGGCATCAGGATAATCGTGACATCCCCGGTAAGCATGGCTTTCAGGTCCCCTGACACTGTACGAACATCATTTACCTTTTTGTCATTAGGCCAACCACCCTTTTCATACATTTCATGTCCTTCATGGGGTACTTTCAGAATACTAGCTATCTCTCTACTTGTGAAAACAAGGGAAGTGTCCCCGATCTTGTAGGAAACAATCATGCCAGAAGCATTTATATCTAGAGATAGGGAGGTGTAGAACTCAAGAATTAGAGAAGCATTTGTTGAAGCCTTTGGTGAGAAGATTTCGGCCCAACCTTGATGTCAAGGAGCTCATGCACCGGTAGTAGTCCGTTCTTTGTCAAGAATCCACCGTATAAACCATCTCCTTAATGATCGGACGAGTACTGACCTCAAGGGCTACTTGTCCTTCCTCCTCTTTCTTCGCCTTTCCACCTTTCACAATTGTCCCTCGTGTTAGTCTTCGTGGCATCCTTTCTGCTTTTATTTTCTTTTGGGACTGATTATTCATCTTTGCCGGAATCGATGGACGTAGCTAGGGTTTTGGATGAGGCTCAGGCTTTTCTTTTGACAGGAGTAGTAGGGATCCGTTTTCGGCCATGCTTAGGATCAGGCTTCTTCACTTCTTTTTTCTGTGATTTCTTCTTCAAGAGTTTTTATCACGTCTTCATGGGTCTTAGTAACGATTGGAGATGGTGATTCTACTTTGGGAGGTTCGATAAATGGTTGTTGAGTTTCTGTGGTGTTTTCTATTGGTTCTTTATTTTTCTTGGTTTTTTGATGCGATGCTAGGGTTAGGGTTTTGCGGTGTTGAAGGAGGATTTTCAATGATGTGCGGGGCTTTCTGTGGTTGATAGAGGACCAACACCGATTCCGGGTTCAGGACGGACATTTCTGGTTCTGTGACGGCGGCGTTGGGTGTCGACATGGTATCGACGGTAGGGTTTGCTGGGTTTTGGCTTTCTTCGGTGCTTGATTCATTAGCTACTGGATTTAGGGCTTCTTTTGGGATGATAAGTTTGGTGATACCAATACCGAATGCAAGAATCTTAGTTCAGAGGTCTTCGTGGTCGAAGGTTGAAGATGAACTGGCCATTTTTGGTTTAGAGAGTCTGGTGTGTTTTTGGGAGAGAAGTGGATGAGGAGAGAATGAGAGTGGTGAGAGGATGAGGGTGAAAGATTTTGGGTTTTGTGATCCTATCGAACTCGTTGGCCAATGTACTGAATTTTTCTGTTCCGAGTGTGTAATGAGTGTTGCAACTTTTTCTTGGCAGAGGCTCTTCATACAGCCATCACATCTATCAATTTCACTATTTCCCAAGAGGCGCGCTTCTCATTTGTTCAAACTCTGGCTTCACCTCTTATTAATTCTCTCAGTTCCCACAATCGAGCATAGTCTCCCTTCTAATTAAATTCGAAATCAGACCTTTCATTTCCCGCGCTCAGGTTGTACTAGTTGTGAAGTAGTGTAACACTTAGGGGTATCGGTACCAAGACGGTGTCACAAGGAGACCGTTACACAAAAATTAATATAGATATATTCATGAAAGTGTTTTTTCATCATAATAGACTAGTTCTGTTCATGTACGAAAGAAGGGCTGATAGAACTATTTTATTACAAGAAGCTTAGGGTGGGTTGTAGATTTCCTCCATCACTTGGGTTTGTAATGTTGGATAAAAATTCATCAGGATGATTATTTTGGGTCATAATAAAAACCTTTTTGCATGTAGACACAAAATCTTACCAACACAATAGTTCAATTATGAGCATGTAACTTGCATTTATAGTGTAGTCATGAAAGGCACAAATTCATGTCAGGGAAGTGAGAATTAAGCATGACTTTGTAAAGATCAGTTAAGTAATAAAAGAATTTGCTATTCTACACCAGTCATCAGGGGCATTCAAAGAAGGAAAATAATTAGTGGTGGGAAATCATACCGAGTTCCATTCGTAGTTTCTCGTATGGTTCCATGTTTAGTGTTTTTGTGAAGATGTCGGCAATTCGATTCTCTGTGCGGCAGAATTCCATTGTCACCTTCCCTTTGTCCACACAGTCTCGAAGGAAGTGAAGTTTAATCTCAATATGCTTAGTTCGTGAGTGTAGCACATGATTCTTAGAGATATATATTGTACTTGTGTTATCATATTTTCTTGAGATACTGAAGTCACTTAGCTATTGCTTGAGACATAGGAGTTGGGAGAAACAAGTTGCTGCGACAATGTACCCAGCTTCAGTTGTGGAGAGTGCTACAGACATTTTCTTCTTTGATTCCCATGATACTAGACAAGGTCCAAGGAATTGGGTCATGCCTCAAGTACATATCAACTCGATTCCGTGCGAAGTCCACATCCATGTATCCGATGAGATTTAGATCTCCTCCCCTGGGATACGAGAGGCATAAGTCATTTGTTCCCCTGGAATAACGAAGTATCCTTTTGACTGCCTTGAGGTGTGTTTCCTTTGTATTTTCTTGGAACTTGGCACATAAACACACACTATGCATAACATTTGGCCTACTTGTCGTTAGATAAAGCAACAAACAGACCATTCCCCTGTATAACGTGTTATCAACGTTTCCCTTGTGGTCATCCTTCCCTAGTGTTGGAGACATGGGTGTTGAGAATGGTTAGGCATCGGTCATCCTGAACTTCTTGATGCACTCTTGAATATATTTTTGTTGATGGACTTTCTGCTTTCCTTTGTTTGTATTACATGTAGTCCAAGGCAGAATTGTAGTTCTCCAACCATGCTCATTTCAAACTCGCTTTCCATAAGCTTTGTAAATTGTTGACCAGGGAATCGTTCGTGGATCCGAAAATGATATCGTCCATGTAGACCTGCACAACCAGAGTGTGATTTCCCTCTCTCAGTAGGAATAGGGTTTTGGAAATTTCTCCTCGTACGTAGCCATGGGAGATAAGAAACTGAGACAATCTTTCGTACCAGGCCCCTTGGTTCTTGTTTTAGTCAGTACAGTGCCTTGTCAAGGAAATATATGTGATGTGGATTCTCTGGATATTTGAATCATGGGGTTTGCTCAACGTACACTTCCTCTTTTATAACACCATTAAGGAAGGCTATCTTGACATCCATCTGTTGTAGCTTGAATCCGTGAGTAGCTGAATAGGCAACTAGAAGTCGGATTGCCTCTAGTCTTGCGACGGGAGCGAAGGTCTCGTCGTTGTCAATTCCCTCTTACTGATTGTATCCTTTGACGCCAGTCCTGACTTATTCCTCGTTAACTCTCCCTTGTCATCCAACTTATTCTCCCTTGTCATCCAACTTATTCTTCAATACCCACTTTGTTCCAATAATGGTTAGATTTGCTGGCCTTGGTACTAGTCGCCACACTTTGTTCCTTTCTAACTGATGAAGCTCTTCTAGCATGGCTCTTACCCACTCTGGATCTTTCAGAGCTTCATTTACATTCATTGGTTCCGTCGAGGACACGAACGCGGTGAAGGCATAGGAATTCTATTCAGGAGTGATTGTCTACTTGCTTGTCACTTGAGGGGAGTTCAAGTCCTTTTCTTGCATGGATGCGAAATGACTCACATAGTCTTTCATCCTGAAAGCAGGGATGCGGAGTCGAGGACCATCTTCTCCATCTGTGTTGATAGCCTGGGAGGAGCTGGTGTTGTCTCGTGGTTCTGGATTACTGCTTCCTCATCTTCCATATAGGCTTCATGAGAAGGGGAACCCCGATATTGTGTGGATTCGTCTTTAGAAGGGACACGTTCTTCGTCTATAGAAGGGGAACCAGGGACTCGTTCTTGATATCTAAAGTCGTGGAAGCTTTGGTACCACTTTCTGAGTTATGCTCTGGAGTCTCTAGAAGAGGAAATATTTATTCTTCTGCAAGTGAGGGTGTGCTTGGACCCTGAAGCTCATCTCCTACCATGTTGTGTTCCTCGAACTTTACATGAACACTCTCTTCCAACTTCCTGGTTCTTTGATTAAAGATCTTTTATACACTACTTTAGGACGAGTACCCCACAGAGATAACTATGTTACTCCTTGCATTGAACATTCCCAAATTTTCCTTACCATTGATGTGAGGGAAACACTTGCAGCCTAAGACATGTAAGTGACTTACATTGAGTTTTATTCCCTTTAGTAGCTCGTAGGTTGTCTTCTCGATCAAGGGCCTTAAGAATGATCTATTCAGGATGGAGCAGGATGCATGTATTGCTTCTGCCCAAAATTTCTTGGTAGCCTGCTTACGATGAGCAATGTCTGTGTCATGTCCTCCAGTGTTTGGTTCTTCCTTTCTACAACCCCGTTTTGCTGGGGAGTTCATGGTGCGGAGAATTTATGATCTATGCCTCTCTCCCTGCACAGGGAAAGGAACAGGGAATTGTTGAACTCTGTTCCGTGATCAGTACGAATGGCCTTCGGATGGCTCTCAAGTTTAAGGTGTACACACTTATTCCATACCACGAACTCCAATAAAAACGTCTTCCTTTGAGGAGAGGAAGATGGTCCATGTGTACCTGGAGTAGTCATCGACAATAACAAAGACATATCTATTTCCCCCATGACTGAGAGTTCTCATGGGTTCGCATAGGTCCATATGGATGAGACAAGTGGCTTGGAGGTTCTTACCTCTTTCTTGGACTTAAATGAGTTTCTTGCCTACTTACCTCTTACACACGCACTGCATACTTGATCACTCTGAGTGTCAATCTTTTGTAGCCCTTCCACCAGATCTTTTGAATGAAGTTTGGCCAGGAGCTTAAGGCTTGCATGCCCGAATCTTTTGTGCCACAATTCAGATTCATATTTGAGGGACACAAGGCACACTTCACGGTCCGGAATGAATAAGGGGTCTAGGTGATATATTTTCCCGTCGCACAGGCCTTCCAACACTATATTTCATGTCTCAACACTTATAACAGAACAACCTTTTATGCCGAAGACAACCTCATTTTTTCCTCCTTGACATAGCTCATCTACGCTTAGGAGATCAAACTTGAGGTTGTTTACCATGTTGACATTTTCCACGTTGACATGATTTGAGATGTTTACCTTTCCTATACCCGTGATTTCTCCTTTGCTTTCGTTTCCGGAAATGATAGCTCCGCCAGAGCATTGTTGAAGTGAAACGAACTAGTCCTTATTTCCTGTCATGTGACCTGAGCAAGCACTATCTATGTACCAGGAACTCTTCGTCATATCCCCCTGCATGTATAAAGTTAGTTTTTACGTTCCCAAGTAAGCTTAGGCTGACTGGATCTAGGGGAAGCATTTCTCAGATAGATAATTTAGGAGTGACGTCTCTCAGATTAGATGATTTAGCATGCTTTTCCCTTTAATTGTTGGTGTCATTTCATCCTTAGAGATAGCATGGGCATACTGATTTCTTTCAATCATACGTTACCTAGCATAGCATTCATGTATGTAATGACCTGGCTTCCCACAGTGCCAACACACTCTCTGACATATCATGTTCACGTATTTACTCTGCCCCGACCATATTGGCTTATTTTCTTTACGTGTCTGGAAGTTAATTTTGGATGATTTCTCATTTTGGACTTGACTAAGCCACATGGTGTAGGCCTTCTATCCATCAAAGCATGGTTTAGTCAAACTTGATGGAATTTGCTCCTTCCCTTTTGTCTCAAAATGTTTTTTCCCACAATATGGTCCATAGTATGAACCTTTACATGGTTTGGTAGGGGTTTCAGGAACGTTTCCCACATTGTCTGACCTTTCCTTGGTTTGACCAACGAAATGTTCCGTGTAGCCTAGTGCAAGACGAGAAACAAACCATTTCGTAAAATTTTGTTTTCCTAGTTCTGCTTTCCATTCATGTTTTTTTCGTCATCAAGCCTAAGATTTTCTAATTCTTTTAACAACTTCTTTTCGGAACTAGACAATGCATTTTTAAGAGAAAACTGAATGTTTAAATCATTGTTTAAGGAAGAGACTTCATCTTCCAGGCTGGGACACTTAGTACACGTCCCTGAGGTAGAGGGGGAGATTTTCTCAAGGTGTTTCACCTTTTCTACCCAGACTTTGTTGTCGTGAAGCAGGTTTGAGATAATTTTCTCCTTTTCCTCAACAACGTTCGAAAGTTCACCAATTTCATTTCCTAATTTTCTAACACGATTAATAAGATGTTGTTTAGATTTTTATTTTAATTTGGTTAGAAGCAAGGTTTCAGTTACCTCTTCCTCTATGGGAAACTCGTTCACCATTAGACACATGTCTTTGGTTGGTAGGGATGCGTCCTCGTCTGATTCGGATTCTCCTCATGTTGCCACCATTGCACTTTTTCCAACCTGTACACGTGGTTCTCCACCCTTTTCTTGAAGCAGTTCCTTGCGGCATGGCCCTTCTTCTGACAGTGATAGCAAATCACCTCTTTCATATCTTTGTTTCCCTCGGAGGCACGGGGTATGTCGCGGCTTCCTTTCCAGACCTTCTTGAATGCTCGGGTGATGAGGGCAACTTCTTCGTCAGCATCCTCTTCTATACCTTTGACTTGGGCTAGATTGAACGCTTTCTCAATCTTAAGAGCGATACTTTGGGATTTTTCTGCTTCCTGCCGTATCCCTGCATTGCTTTGAAGCCTTGTGACTAGTTCCTCCAAGGTGATAGGTTTTATGTTGTTTTGTGCTTGGAGAGAAAGGGAGATGGCGTCCCAATTTGAGTTTAGTGCTTGTAGGAATTGATGAGTGATTTTCCAGTCTAGCGGGACTTCTCCTAGGAATTCGAGTTGTTTGACGTATCCTTGGAGTAGGGAATGAAATTCTTCCAAGGACTCTCCTTTCTACTGGGCTACGTTGTTGTAGTCTTTTAGTACCGCCAAGATACGATTCTTCTTCACATCCTCATTTCCTCCCTACATTCTTTTCAGTGCTTCCCATATCTCATGCACTGATTTATAATGAAGAACTTTTCTCAAGTCGGATGGTCCGGGAGCCATGTGGAGTATCTTCTTTACACAGCTGTTGAGCTCCAGTACCTTGTAGTTTGAATTGGCGTAGTCTTTTCTGTCCTTTTCAGCCGTCTTTCCTTCATCGACCCACACCTTCTCGTTTCCATGTTTGATAACTTTCCATAGCTGGCCATTTAGGGAACACACATGGGACTCGAATTGTTCCACCCACCAGTCGTATTTGCCGGTCTTGAGGATTGGAGGCTTCTAGAAGGAGCCATTGATTCCTGAGCTTGACGACATTTCATAGTGATTGATTTTGACGATGACAACCATTCTGTGATACCAATTGATGGATCATATCGTCGTTTTGGTCTCAGGGAAGGAAGTATTCTTTCCCTGAAGTCGTTGCAGGGGAATTTGATTAAACACTTAGTATGGAGAATACTCCTTATTTAGAGTGGAAACCTCAACAAAACAATGTTGAGTAAAACCACTACCTTCTAGTTCTTCACTAGAAGGATTTTTAAAAAATCCTTTATTGATATGGTTCGTTACAAAAGAGAGATCGGATTACACATACTAATCTCTTCTCTCACTCACATCCAGACTTAACCTTACAATATTGTTCTCTCTTCGCCTAGACTGTGTTTTCTCTATTGTGCAACCAGGATTAATCCCTAATCGTTCTACTATATATATCATCTTTCAAGAGATCTTTTCAATAATCTTATATCCTATGAACTAATATTAAATCCGTGGATTCACCTATTAGTTTAATAGATATAATATTATCGGTTACAACTATAAAATCTAATCCTAATAACCTTAATCTAATCTCCTCTTATTTGATCCGGATTCCTTTATCTTTATTTAGCTGTTCCGAGTTAGTTAGGATCCGCTTAACGCGTATTTGCCTATCCACGTCCCACGCGTTTTTCCGTTCTTACTTTCCTCCTAGTTCTGGAACTCGTCCCTCGTTCCATCTCACGCTTCCCTTGCAATCATCATGCCTCCCTCACTGACATTACGCTTCCGTCAAAAACATCTTGCTTCCCTGTGTATATTTCTTGTACTGGAAAACTTCCCTCAAATAATACCTGCAATACTTCACTCGCTTCACTTCCTTAGACGAACGTTTGTCACAATAAAAAATCAAGGAACTCTAACCCCACCCTTGTGCGCCTGCATAAATGGGGCATCATAAACAACCCCTCCTGCAAACTATGCAATACAGTGAAGGAAAATTCTAATCATTTATGGTTCAATTGTTCTTTTAACAAATCTGTTTTGCGTAGGACTCTCATTTGGCTCGGCATCTCTCGTACATTCAACAACCTTCGGGAACGGATTATATGGACGGTTGATTGCAGGAATAAGGACTCTTTCTGTGCTAAATTATAGACGTCCTGCACCACTATGGTCATCTACCACTGCTAGCTTGCTCTCAATAAACTCATTCACAAAAACACTACGCCTTCTCTCGAGGATTGCGCTAACCTGATCAAGCGCTCAATGAAGAATTCTGCAAAGGTGATTTGGAAGAGGAACAACTGTTGAAGCCCAAGTTCCTCGTCAAGTCAACACACCTCGACGAGTGGCTCTGGTTCACTCTAGTCTTCCTTGGCTCAGGGTAAAGGCGACCCAAGCTCTCAGATGATGGGACGGTGCTCGTCGAACGGTTCTTCTCGGTCCTCGTTGATATACCTGCACGACCAAATCCAGAGGGGAACGGGGGGGCTTCCTCCGGATTTGGCTCTCCAACGCTCAAGTCAGTAGCAGCACAAAGAGGGGTGATGATAATGTATTCAATTTAGGATAAGACAATAGTGGACTTTAGCTCTGAATTTCGGCAGAGTTTTGGTACGGAAGTCAGAAAGTGATCATTTTTCCGTACGCCTTCCCTTTGTATTTATAGGAGAAGCTATATGGGCCGTTATTTAATGGTCTTTTCCCTATTTCTATGATTTTTGGCCATTGAATTATAGTAATTAAATCAGACTGCGGGACCCACCCCAACATCTAGCCCCACAGGACCCTCGAGTGCTCTCTACTCGATGGTCATGTGCCAATGTTGGTCGAGGCGTAGTCTCGTGGGGTCTGATGAGATTACAATGATTTAATGCTCGACGAGGTTTATCAGTTACTTACCTGGAAATGCCCTTCTCTAGACCTTCTATTTGGATGCTCGGCGAGGCTTGTGATGTGTACCTTGACAAACGCTCCGCTCGACGAGGTGTTTTTCGGCCTCTCCTCGTCCAACCACCTCGGGCTACGATACACGTGTCCTTATTTGCTCCTCCCCTGGTACCAATTCCCTTCTCGCGCCAACTTTTTGAATTCTTCTAAAAGAACTGCTTTTGGGCGGGCTCTAACCACCTTTTCGCCACATGTCGCGCTGGGGTTTGGCGACGCTTCGTCTTCCCACCACTACAAAAGAAGACCCTTAGCCTTTCTCTTCCACTTTTTACCGTCTCTCCAAACTCTCATTTCCTACGCTTCTTCTACCTTCCTCAGCGTCCCCGGCAGTGCTCCGTTTTCATCTCCGGCTTCCGTTGCAACTCTTTGGTTTTCCCCTTCTCCGTCGGCGTTCAAATCTTCGTTTCTTCCCATGGCATCTTCGGCACCAGGTCAGCATCTTCTCTCTTCTTTCCTTATTTGCTTTGCATGCTTTGTCTGTTCTTGATCTTGTTCTTGGTGTTCCTTGCTTGTTTTTTATCTGGTTCCCGTGCATACATACCCCGTAATCCCGTTTCTCTTGCATAAACGCTACCCTAGGCGGTAAACTATTCATCTCTATGTGCCTTAGTTAGTTAAAACCATGATTGAGTCAACTTGCTTTTCTTAGATTCTGGGTCACCGTTAATGGAAGAGGACCAACATTCCCGGCCATTAACATCCCCTCCAAGGTTTTTTCTGTATCAATGGCGGCGTTACTTCTTCCCGAAAACGCTTTTTCTGGGAAAAAGTGTCGCTCCCTGTCAGAACTCCCCTCATCCCTTTCTGTCACATCACTATAAATGCGCCCGTTTGGCTCCCCAGGTCAGTTTTTACCCTTTTGCCCCTGCTTCCTTCTTGCCTACGCTTCTTTTTCTTTTTAATTTCAGTCTCAGTTCTCGGGGTACCTCGCGAAGGTTCCACCCTCTCGTCTTTCCTCCCCTAGTCGACGAGAGCTAGCCTTAGAGATATGCTCTATTCCTCTTCGCGGGGTAACTTAGGCCTCGAGGACTAATTTCTTTCTTCCTTGTAACAACCCAGCACGTCATCAGTTCGAGACTCTGAGGTAAGCTTTCGGGAAGACGATGATCTCGAGGAGAACTCGTCGTCAACGGTATCATACCGCCCAGAAACAGAGGGCGAGGATTGGGAAGAGGAGGTTCCTGACGAGGCTGGCCTAGTAGCCGGGGGACTGCTCCGTCGACCACCTCGACTCGCATTTATGATACTTTCCCCCCTGACCCCAAACGTGGCGGTGCCTTCCGTTGTTCCCGCTTGGCGGTGCCTTCCGTTGTTCCCGATTGACGACGTGGCGGTGCCTTCCGTTGTTCCCGCTTGTTCTCCTCCTGTGCGCATACTCGATGGGCATATTGCCCCCGTCCCTTGTATCGTCGAGGGGTACAACATAAGGACTTCGACCTCGTCGGTCAGAACATGCTTCTTAGCAGAGTACGCGACTCAGTTCCCCTTTCCTGCAGGGACAGTTTTGACTCTTCCAGTTAACAATGGGAAGATGCTCGACAACTACGGGCCGTACTTTCCCATTAGCCGCCATGCTCTCCTTGCGGGCTTCCGATTGCCACTGGCGCCGTTCATCCGGGAACTCCTCGACGAGCTCCGCCTTAGCCCGTCGCAAGTCCACCCCAACTTCTGGAGACATATGACCGCTTTCCAACTCAGGTGCCAGGAGATTGGTTATGCTCCCTCCGCTCATCTTTTCCGTGCCTTGTACAAGCCGAACAATTATACGTGGGGACTATATACATGTACATGCATGTACAACCCCGTTCAGTACAAGATGCCGGGTAACGAGACCACATGGACTCGCCGATGGATTCTGGTCAAACCCCCTCGAGAGCATAGGATAAACCACCGAGTTCGCGTTTCCATGGTCGCCGAGTGGGAGACTATGTACTCGGTCGAGCAGCTACAGAGGGTTAGAGAGGTCTTCTGCGCGTTCCCTAGGCTAATTTCTAACCGGTTCAACGACATAGTGACCATTGATTTCCTTGCTCGGCGAGGCCTTATCCTGATTCCCCCTCCTCGCTGTAGGGGTTCCATATTTCTATGTTCACGTCTTATGCTTTTAATTACTATGTTGATATATCCTCTAACTTACTTCTTTGTTAATGCAGCGGAGAGCTTTGTTTTTATAGAACTGGAGGAGGACGAGGATCACGTGGTCCACCCTCATCATCAGTACTCTCATGTGGTCCAGACCCAGCCGAACGAAGAGGAGGCTCGCCTCCCTCCAACCGAGGTCCTGCCAGAGGACGATGTTCCTTTGTCCGCACACCTTAATAAGAAACGGGCGTTGGCCTCCAAGAGCTCTGCTCAACGAAAGAAGCGTCGAGCTGACAAAGAGGCTTCCGGTCCTTCCGGTCCTTCTAGCTCGACGAGGACTCCCACGAGCCCACACCCTCTTCGTTCAATCGAGGCTCCCTCAAGCAAGAGGGTTGGGGGATTCCTCCTGACTCCCGAGTTGTCCCGGAAGGTTCTCGACCGGGCCATCATTCTTCCGCCGCCGCCTCCCCTTATCCGGAACATGACCGAGGATGACTCGGTCGACGAGACTCAACTGGCTGCCGGGGTAAGTTACTTTGGACCTCATTGCTCCTTATTGTTGTAGGCACTCCCTGCCCTACTAAGTATCTTGTTTCTTCTCTTTAGGCAATGCACCTGCTAGTGGTCGCGCTCATGAAGAATAACTCCCGGTCCCAGAGAGCGTCTTCTGAGCTTGCACATAACTATGTCGAGCTGGAGAACACTGTCACAGAGTTGAAAGTGTTGGTGGCACGGACTCAGGAGGAGGCGGCCACCCTGCGAGCTTCTCTGGAGACAACATCCAAGCGCCTTGAGGAGAAGGACCTCGAGCTGGGCCGGGGCGCTCGAGAAGGTGAAGTAGGTGGAAAGAAACCTCGAGAAGGTTCTGAGGGAGCAAGGGGAGCTACTCGACCAAGCCCGCAAAGAGGCCGTTGAGCACTACGCTTCTAACCACCGAGAGGGAGCTCACCAACGCTTCCTCGCTCAGTATCAGACAAACGTTTTCTTTGAGGTGGCTAAGCGTTAGGCGGCCGAGCAGGGCCTTCCAAACTTTATAATCGACACAAAGAAAATGTACGGCCTCCCATTGATTCCTCATGAGTACATCCCGGCCCCCCTCGGAGCTTACTCGATGGACGACGAGGATACTCTAGAGGCCTGGAACGTCACCACGATTCCTCCCATTAGCTCAGTTATTGTGGGTCGCGAGAACAAGATTCCTCAGGGTGCTCGGGCGTTCATACAAGTTGCTCGGGCGGTGAGAGCCTCAGCGAAGATTTCAAAAGATCCACCCCCACCCCTCAATAGTGATGCATAGGTGCTAACGTATATGCCTCTTTTGATTTTGTAACGTAAAATGTAAAACTTTATTCGCTATGTAAGTGACTTGTGAATCCTTCGATGCATTCTTACCTTCGTTTTATTTCTGTACTTAGTCTGTCTTTCCACAGCCTGGCCTACCACCCCCGCCTTTTTGACCATACATCGTATGCGAGGAAAGGTACTGTCCAGGGCTGTGGGTGCCAATAGCTTAGATAATTGCTTTGAATCAAAAACAACAATTGTATTGCTAATGAAAATAGTGAAAATAACATGATGAATAGCCACCTTGATAATGTTGACTGGTGCAAAGCGTAGTGTGAAAAATGTTCGAAAGGTAAATACAACACAAAAAATGTTCGAAAAGGTAGATACGACATAAACAAGCCAGATGGACGTTCCTGGTGTTATTCCCTTCGGCCACATTATCTCTATAATTGGATGAGCTAGCCCTGCCTACTTTTATGACACTGTCTACGACCGCGTTGTGCAAGTTACCGCAGGGACCTTCCAACTGTAATCATGTTCTGTAAATAACTTTGACAAGCTCATGGTCGTCGAGCCCCTGAGACATTGCTGTTAAGAAATATAATCATCCCTTCTAAGTAACGTGACTGGTTCGGGATCGTCGAGCCCCTGAGACGCAGTCGTTAATAAACATAATCATCCCTCCTAAGTAACTGTGATTGGTTCGGGATCGTCGAGCCCCTGAGACGCAGCCGTTAATAAACATAATCATCCCTGCAAGGCAGAGGGTAAAAACGTATTAGTGCCCTCGAGTCATGATCGGATAAATCATCGAGTCATGATCGGAATCGGCAACTAAATCAAGGAGCATACCTCCGAAGTAACCGTGACTGGTTCGGGATCGTCAAGCCCCTGAGACGCAGCCGTTAATAAACATAATCATACCTGCAAGGCATAGGGTAAAAACGTATTAGTGCCCTCGAGTCATGATCGGATAAATCATCGAGTCATGATCGGAATCGGCAACTAAATCAAGGAGCATACCTCCTAAGTAACCGTGACTGGTTCGGGATTTTCGAGCCCCTGAGACGCAGCCGTTAATAAACATAATCATCCCTGCAAGGCAGAGGGTCAAAACGTATTAGTGCCCTCGAGTCATGTTCGGATAAATCATCGAGTCATGATCGGAATCGGCAACTAAATCAAGGAGCATACCTCCTAAGTAACCGTGACTAGTTCGGGATCGTCGAGCCCCTGAGACGCAGCCGTTAATAAACATAATCATCCCTGCAAGTCAGAGGGTAAAAACGCATTAGTGCCCTCGAGTCATGATCGGATAAATCATCGAGTCATGATCGGAATCGGCAACTAAATCAAGGAGCATACCTCCTAAGTAACTGTGACTGGTTCGGGATCGTCAAGTCTGTGAGACGCATCCGTTAATAAACATAATCATCCCTGCAAGGAAGAGGGTAAAAACGCATTAGTGCCCTTGAGTCATGATCGGATAAATCATCGAGTCATGATCGGAATCGACAACTAAATCAAGGAGCATACCTCCTAAGTAACTTGGACACTCTCCCTGTTCGTCGAGCCCCAGGGTCGCAGTCAAGCAAGTGTTAATCATTATAGCTCAGACTCGGTTGAGTTTTCTTATTGTTACTGTGTTATCTGATAAGGCCTCGACGAGCCCCGATAAATGACCTCGCCTAATACGTGCGAAAAAAGTTAATGTGCTAAGTCCGTGCTAGGCGGTTAGAGTACTAAATAAATGTGACAATATTCGACTGTGTACCTTATTGGCAAGGCATTTGATTGCCTAAGGATAATATTTGTGGAGCCGCATCACGTTCCACGAGTTGGCGATGCGGTTACCGGCGTTGTCCCTTAACTTGTATGCACCTGGTGCGACCACAGCCTCGACGATGTATGGGCCTTCCCAATTGGGGTCGAGCTTACCCCCTTCTGTCTATTGCATAACTAGGTCCCCTTTGATGAACCCCTGAGGCTTCACCTTCTTGTTATAGTACTTGGCTACGGCGGCCTTATGATTGGCTGCACGAATGGTTGCCAACTCACGCATCTCCTCCCTTAGTTGCAACTCGAGCGCCATTTTCTCTGAGTTTTCTCCCTCGTCGTATTGTATGACCCAATCCGTCGGAAATAGGTGCTCGATGGGTACCACCGCCTCGACGCCATAAGCCAGAGCGAAGGGTGTTTCCCCCGTGGCTTTTTTTACAGTCGTTTGGTTTTCCCACAGCACAAGGGGCAGCTGCTCGGCCCATAACCCTCGTGCACCATCCAGCCGCTTCTTCAAGTCTGTAACAATGGACTTGTTAGCCGCCTCGACCTGCCCGTTGTAATGAGTGTGCGCTACTGAGGCGAATTTCAGCCTTATGCCTAGATCTTTGCACCACTCGATGAGCTTTGGAGTATTGAACTGTGGCCCTCTGTCTGTCACAATGTCTTGTGGCAGCCCAAACAACAGATGATATTCTGCCACAGGAATTTTTGTACGGTTAGAACTGTCGTACGAGCTAAAGGTGCCGCCTCGATCCATTTCGTGAAGTAGTCAATCACGACGACGATGAACTCCAACTGCCATGGTGCCTTTGGCGTAAAGGGACCGAGCAAGTCTAGATCCCACATGGCGAAGGGGCAAGGTTCTGACATCACCTGCATCTCGACCCCCTGCTGGTGGCAAGTCGGAGCATGAGCCTGGCAAGCTTTCCACGATCGCGCGACGGACATAGCATCCTCGCACATGGACAACCAGAAATGCCCTTGTCGTAGTGCCTTGAACACCAGAGATCGCCAACCAGCGTGCGTAACACAGAGCCCTGCGTGTAGCTCGACCAGCATCTGATTGCCCTCTTCCCTTGACAAACATCTTAGTTCTCGCGACATGATTCCTCGTTTGTATAGTTCGCCCTGGCAAGTGAAGAAGCGTGAAGCCCTGGTCTGAAGGCATTTTCTCTCCCGCAGATCCTCTGGGACGTTAGTTTGCATTAGGTACTCGAGTATAGGAGTTCTCCAGTCCTCGACATCTGGCCGAGTAACAGTCATTATCTCGAACTGCTCGGAGATAGACTTGACCAAAGCCGTATTATACCATATCGGTCGAGAGTTTCCCACCTGATGTGCATCGATCAACCTAGCCCTTGATGCAAGCTTGGCCAGACCATCGGCTAGTTCGTTCTCGTCGCGGGGGATCGCGGTAATAAGAAAATGTTTAAACATCCCACGAAGACGCAATACACGTGCCTGGTACTGTGGTAAGGTGTCCGTCCGTGCCTCATATACACCCTGCACTTGTTGGACTACTACCTCGGAGTCACAAAAACACTGCGTGCTCGTACAAATAATCAGTGCCTCGTTGTTAGTCGCCTCGAAGTCGAGTGTCACTGCGTGCTCGTACAAATCCTCCTCGGGCGAAAACAAAGCTACACCTGCCCCGCACCCATCATTGTTGACTGCGCCATCAACGAATAGCCTCCACGGACTTGGCAACAAACCAGAGGATCCCTCACCACCTCGGAAACCGGTTTCTGTAATGAAATCGGCCAACGCCTGGGCCTTAATAGCTGGTCGAGGGTGATATTCAATATCGAACTCGGAGAGCTCGACCACCCACTTTGTCATGCTCCCCGATACAGTTGGCCGATGGAGTACAGCTCGTACCGGGAGGTCTGTGAGAACATGTATGGTGTGAGCATGGAAATACGGCCTTAACCACCGTGCCGCTATTACAAGCGTGTAAACTATTTTCTCGATCGGTGAGTAACGGCCTTTTGCAAGTGAAAAGCTTTGCTGACGAAGTATACGGGTTTCTGGTGGTCGCGGACGAGCACCGCACTTGCTGTCCTTGAACCAGCCGCGAGGTATACCTGCAACGCTTCCCCGGGATGGGCGACGAGAGGATAGGTAGGTGTGCTTTCAGATTTGCGAATACTGCCTCGCAGTCCTCTGTCCATGAGAAGCTCTTCGGCTTCCGCAGAATGTCGAAGAAAGGCAAGTTACGCTCGGCGAGCTTCGCGCAAAACCTGCCTAGATAGTTTACCGCCCCCATGAACCTCTGTACCTCGTGTGTCGTTCGCGGTGGTTTCATATCTAGCACTGCTTGAATTTTCGAGGGGTTCACCTGGATCCCCCTCGAACTGATTTGGAAACCCAGGAATTGCCCCTCGGTCACCCCGAATACCCACTTCTCTGGATTGAGATTCATCCCATACCGTCATAGAGTGATGAAAACTTCCTGGAGATCCCTCGGGTGGTCCTCTTGGCGCTTACTCTTGACCACAATGTCATCCACATAGGCCTCGACGGTCTTGCCGAGCTGTTCCCTGAATACCCTATCGACGAGCCTCTGAAACGTAGCTCCAGCGTTCTTGAGGCCGAAAGGCATTACTCTGTAGCAGAAAGTCCCCTATCGGTTATGAATGCAGTATGCCCCGCATCGGCGGGGTTCATTGCAACATGGTTGTATCCGGAATAGGCATCGAGGAAACTAAGTGCCTCGTGCCCTGCGGTAGAATCGGCGAGCTGATCAATCGACGGGAGAGGATAACTATCTTTCGGACACGCTTTGTTCAGATCGGTAAAATCGACACACATGCGCCATTTGCCGGTATCCTTCTTGGGGACCATCACCGGATTGGCCACCCAACAACAACGACCACCTTAAGTGGCGTGCCATTCTTGCTTAATCTTCTCCCCTGCCTCTTTTGTTGGTTGCTGCTGTTTGCTGTCAAGTTTTTTGGTATTTGCTTTTACTATAATAGGAGCTTTAGTCTAGGCTTTTGTTGTCGTAGGTTTTTAATTTTGGATAAACTCTTGGTACTGTAAGCATTCTGGAACAACTTACAAATTTGCTTGTAAATTCTTCCCCCGTTTATTCTAAAGCTTACCTTTATTAAAAAAATATGGACTCTTGAAAGTTAAAAACTGTTAGATAATAATACTCAGCATGTCAAATTATTCCCCAAATTCAATGAGTTAAAAACTTGGAAAATTATATATTGATGATAATAAATTTATGTATTGATAACAATGAAACTTGATAAATTATTTATTGATGACAATAAATATATGTATTGATAACAACGAAATTTAGAAAATTATTATGATGACAGAAAATGTATGTGTTGATGGCAGTAAATTCTGTTGATGATAGTGAGTCTTTTAGAATTATGTATTGATAGTAATAAATTTAAGTGTTAATGACGCTAAATAATGTTGATGAAAATGAAACATGGAAAATTATTTGTTGATTGCAATAAATTTAAGTGTTAATGACACTAAACTTTGTTGATAAAAGACAAACCTTTAAAATTATTGTAGATGACACTAGCTATAGTCATCATTGCTATTGTCATCACCTAATATTAAAGTGTGTGAAGGTTCACTTAAAAAAACACCCTTAAAATAACCCTAAAACAACCTTAATTATGAATGCCCATTATTTATTGGGTGTTGGTTTAAGTGACTATTCCAACAATTTTAACCTATTAAAATAATCCCGTCTCTTTCTTCCTTTTTTTTGTTAAAATGTAAATAATATAAATGGTAAGTCCCCTTAATTGGGGAATTCAGAACACAGGTAATCCAAGAGCACACATGGCATAACACACAGGCTATCCATACTGTGCTAAATAATCAACAAACTAGTGTCCAAGAGCTGAATCAACCATAGTAATAGGAAATATGTCATAAAGAAGTCTAAAAACATGAATGCTAATCTGTCTAATAATGACCTCCACCGGAATCCGGTTGTGCTCAAACACAAGCGCATTTCGCGCCTGCCAAACCAAGTAAACCGTCGCCGAAAGCGTGAAAGTCTGGGCCCTAGCAAGAACTCCTCCACCATGTGCATGGACGCGCAACCAAACTAAAGTACCCTCGATAGAAGTGCAAGAATGAGGGATACGAAACCTGGTGCATACCGCCTGCCATACGCTCCGAACAACCGAACACTCAAAGAAGAGGTGTGAATGAGACTCATCTGCCGACTCGCAAAGACGACAGCACGGATCAACGCCAATAAAGAACAATCTATCATAGGTAGATAACCGTCTGAGCACAACCAACCACAAAATGAAACAATGCCTAGGAGTGCTATGCTTCGGCCAGACCTCATCCTTCCAAGACACACTCGGTTTCATATCTCGGAGTGCATCATACGCTGCCGAGACCCGAAACCCGTCAGTAGTACTTCAACTATCAAGAGTCTCCTCAACACCCAACTCTCTATCAGCCATTTGAACAACTCTATCTCTAGCTGCCAGAATCCCCTTGATCAGAGAGGAATCAAGACGATGAGCCGCCCAAGACCTTGGGCTGTCAACGCGCAAATACCTATGGTGAATCCAACGACCCCACAGACTCTCCCGTCCGTCTGAAATATGATAATAAAGCTTCAAGAGAAAGCAGCTGTTCCAGACAGCCAAATCTCTCAAACCCAAACCTCCCTCCTGTCTCGGACAGCAGATACTACTCAAGCTAACTCTCGGCCAATGCCACAGAAAATTTCTGCAAAGTGTAACGAGAGCAGAAAGAACTCCTGTAGGTACACGAAGAATAGACAGCCAGAAGCCCTCAACACCCTGGATCACAGAAGCCAGAAGCTCACGATGACCAGCAAAAGATAAACTCCTCCTAGCCCATGCGCTAAGATACCCACTGATACTGTCTAGAAGCGGCTTATAGTCCATAACTCGTAAGTTGTGCGTACTTATCGGAATCCCAAGATATCTAAAAGGGAAAGTACCCTCTCGAAAACCAGTAATAGCACGCAGAGTACCCACTTCATCATCAGGTTCAGAAGCCAAAAACATAGAAGACTTAGCCTCACTGACACGTAAGCCAGACATATCCCCAAACTTCCTGAGACAGTCACTGAGGATGGAAATAGAAGGAACATCCCCCCGACAGAACAAAACGACATCATCAGCAAAAATCAAATGAGTGAGCTCAATACCCGCACAATGCTTATGGTAGCCAAATTCCGGAACAGCAGAATCCCTGCGCATCAATCTACTGAACATCTCCATACACAACACAAACAGCAGAGGAGATAGAGGATCGCCCTGCCGTAATCCTCGACGACCAGGGAAATGACCATGAAGACCACGGTTGACCTTGATCGAATAAGAAGCAGTAGTGACACACTCCATAACCCATTCACTAAACCGAGCAGGCAAACCCAGATGACGCAAGGTGTAACGCAGGAAGTCCCAAGACACAGTATCATATGCTTTTGCAATGTCTACATTCAAGAAACACCGTCTGGTATCATTAGTAACTGAATATCCCCTCAGCAGTTCTTGTACAAGAAAATTTTTCTCACTCATCAGCCGGCCCTCTACAAATGCGCTTTGGGCCGGGTTAATGAGAGTACCAAGAACTCTAGCCAGCCGAGTAGTCATAATCTTCGAGATCAGCTTGTAGACAACATTGCAGCACGCAATCGGTCGGTAGTGCTCCACTCTGGATGGGGAATCTACCTTCGGGACAAGTGAAATAACAGTGTGATTGAGCTGTTTCAGTAGTCGCCCACTAACAAAGAACTCCTTCACAGCTGCACACACATCAGCCCCCGTAATCTCCCACGAAGCCTTGAAGAACTTCGCGTTGAACCCATCAGGTCCCGGAGCTTTCTCATCACCAATAGACCAAAGTGCAACTCTAATCTCATCAACCGAGACCTCAATACCCAAGGAATCTCTCGCTTCAGCAGACAGCCGAGGACCAAGTGCAAACACAGACGGATCAGGCAACTGAACTGGCACAGCAGTCCCAAACAACCCCTGATAAAAAGCAACGAACTCAACGGCAACAGCAGATATAGCAGTAGTAGGCATACCAGTCCTGTCTATCACTGAAGCAATGTAGCTCTTCCGAGCATTAGCCTTCATCAGGCTGTGAAAGTATCTAGTACACTGATCACTCAAAAGAACATATCTGGCCTTTGCCTGCTGTCCAAGAAAACTAGCTTCAGCAGCAGAGAGCTGAGAAGCAGTCGCACGTGCAACAGAAGCAGCCTGTATCAATTCCGGAACATCCGGACCCTGTCTCAGATCCTCTATAGCAACATCAAAAGCAGAGATAGCCGCAGCAGCACGAGAGGAGATGTGACTAAACTCAGCCTTATTCAGGCACTTCAGAGGGTACTTCAAGCTCTTGAGGAGTTTGGCAAGTCTGAACTGGCGCGTGCCCTGAGGGGGAGACACCCAACCATTCGAGACCACCTCAATAAACCGCGGGTGATCGGCCCACATGCTAAAAAACTTGAAGTACATACGCCCACATACTCAGGTCGCCTGAGAGTAACAACACAAGCCTTGTGATCCGAAAGGATACCAACGTCTGGGTACTCCACCCTAACATAATGCTCAGCAGCAAACCAACCAGGGTGAACTAAAACTCTGTCAAGCTTACTCCATACAGTCCCATTTGTCCAGGTGTAGACTGAAGAACTAGACGTAGGAGCATCTGTCAGCCCATGTCGCCTACACGCATCAATCATATCCCTGCACTCAGGCATACGAACAACCTCACCATGAAATCTCACCCACCTCGCTCAATCTTTCATATTCTCTCACCCACCTCCTCAATCTAAACTACAAACCTATAACCTAGGTAAAATAAACCCTAACATGCCTATAACCTAGCATGCCTATAACCTAGATTTCCAGATATTTTGGGAAATGAAATGATGATAAACTACATACCTATAAACTGAGAATGATATTCTCTCACCCACCTCCTCAATCTAAACTACATACCTATAACCTAGATGAGCGCCGGAAACCTTAATTAACTAACCTAAACTACATACCCTACCTCTCACCCACCTCCTCAATCTTTCATATTCTCTGCTAATTCAACTCGCTCTCTCCCGCTCATCTAGCTTCCTTTGTTCTCCGGTTTTGCTCGATTGATTCGTACTCGATTTTGCTCTCGATCTCGATTTCGCTCAATTGAATCCTATCTGCCTCGATTTCTCTCTCAGTTTCACTTCAAATCGTCCTATGTTTCAACCATTTCACTCTATGAGAATTCGCTTGCTCGCTCCGCTCGCCTTTTGATCGCGAGCGGAGGGAGCGATCGACTCTCTTATTCTAGATTTCAATCATGTTCTTCCAACTATCAACAATCCACTCGCTCACTTAGCTCACTTCCGGGTCGGTCGCGATCTTCATTGTTAATCATGTTCTTCAACCTCTTTAAAAATCCACTCGCTAGCTTTTCTCGCCTCAGGGTCATCAAAAAGGTTGATGACACTAATTAGTTGTTGACAATAATCAATTATATAATTGATGAAAGTAATGTGTACTTTAATGATATTAACGTGTACTTTGATGACAGTAAAACTGTTAAAGATAGTAATCAGGCTTGATGATAATATTTTGCTGAATATTGGCTGAGGACATTCTTTGTTGACATTATATAGCACTTGATGACATCATTTGATGACATTGCTATTATTTGATGACAATAATGTATGCTCTAATGACAACAATTTGTTGCTAGTCTATTGATGATATTATTTGAAGACAATGAAAGTATATAGCCCTTGATGACAACATTTGATGACAGGGAAAATATCTAGTACGTGATGACATTAAGTGATGACAGTATCTAGTCCTTGATGACGTTATTCGATGATAGCAAAGTAAATTGTCATCAAAGAGAAGACATTGTAATAGTGGTGGCTATGTCATCATAGTGATGACAGTATTCAAAGTGATTAATACATTTGTGCTATTGTAGTGTCAATTGTCATCATAGTAATTTGATGACAATGGCATCAATTTACTGTGATGACAATTGATTATAGAATTTCATCAAAGATAATACATAATTGATTACAAAATATCATAAACTTACAATTGATTTCAATATCATCCATCTAGTTACTGTCATCAAAGAAAATTTATGCCATTAATTTAATTTATGAGATGTAATCTACTCTCTAATCTCATAGGTATTTATTTGGTGTGAAACATGGATCAAATCGCAAATTAATATAAAATTACATGAGAAACGAGTATTCTCGAGATGTTAGCTATTAGAAAGCAAATGAATGGGTGCAAAACTTGATGAGGGGCATGCCAGAATAAAACTATATGTTATTTCCATCATATTGCTTTTTTCTAAAAGAAGTACAAACACAAACTATGTAATTGATGATGAAAATAGATTCAAGTATGCAATTATTGTAATTGGAATATCTATTAGAGTTTTAATTACATGAGAAAGTTATATAGCTTGACTTGACTTAATCTCTGAGACTGTGATGATAATATCATTCTCTGATGATAATCTTTGTTTTGTATAGGTTATTATGGTGGACGGTACACATTTACATGGGAAGTATGGGGGTAATCTTATGATAGCAACTTCGCAAGATGCTAACAATCAAATCTGGCATTTGGCTTTTGCTATTGTAGATTCTGAAAATGATGACTTGTGGACATGGTTTTTTGAACCATTACACAAGGTTATCCCTAGTATACAAATATTGGTGATCGTCTCAGATCGACATAAAAATCCTCTTTCAAAGTAAAAGGTATACAAAACTTATTTAAAATAGCATCCAAAAGCTACACAAATATTGAGTCTTGGGACTATTTTCAAAGACTTGCAACATGGACTCGGAAACGGGAAATTACTTGATAAGAGCAAACTTGGAGAAATGGGCTCGGGCACATTGTATAGGTAATTGTCCTGTGTCATCCATGATATTATAGATTCATCCCTCAGATGAGGCCACATTATATGGTCATCAAATTGATGACATAATATTGTCATCAAGTTGATGACAATATAGTATCATCGAATTGATGAAAGTATAGTGTCATCAATTTAATGACAGTATAGTGTCCTCATTCATAATATCATCAATAGTCTGTGGATGAAACTATGAAAGTAATTGATGCTTTACATAAAAAAAATTGGCTAGAACAGTGGAATGTCATCACTCAGATGAAACTACAATGGAGTGTCATCACTCATATGACGTTAAACTTCAGTGCCATCACTCAAAAGTACTAATCCAGAATACTTCCTATTGACAACCAACAATCAGAAAGTATAAACACGGTGTTAAAAGAAGCAAGAGCCTATCTATAAACATAGAGAATTGGTCGAAAAGAACAATAATTGTTTGCCTACTCATGTAAGTAGTGTGATAGGGGACAGGTACAAGGAGTCACATAGGTATGAAGCTAGATTGCTAAATAATGTTCAACTAGAGGTTGTTGGTGAAAGTTTACCGGAGTAGTAGATCTTTCAAAGAAGACCGGTAGTTGTAGGGTTTTGGATCACATTCCATGTGTACATGCATTATCCACAATTAAGAAGATCAAGGGTAACATAAATGATTTTGTGAGTAGGTATTATCTCCATTCCAATTGGAAACATTCATACGAGAAATCTAGTGCCTATAAAATCACAATGGATTGTCCCGAAGGACATCATGAGCATAGTATTTCATCCACCACACGTGAGGAAACAAGGTGGAAGGCCAAGGAAACGTAGACTACATTCTCAAGGTGAGTTAAGAAAAACCGTAATAAAAAAGGAGAGATAACCAATCAATTGCGGGAAATTTGGAAATACTGGACATAATAGAAAAACTTGCAAGTATATTTCCTCAAGTAGCGAGAATAATAGAATGCAAGTATATTAGAGTTTATTGTATTTCTGAATATCCATTTCAAAGAAATACATTTGATACTTTCGAGACTCTTATATTAGTATTCCTAAAGATTTCAAGTTCATAGTTTATTGCAATCAATGCCTTTTGTCATCTTATTGTCATTTAAGATTAATGTCATCAATGAATTTTTATCAGCACATTATATGTTTCACTTACTGTCATCAAAACCTTGTGATGACCTTAATAGTCCATCAAACTTGCCATCAACATATTATGTGCTGACACAAATTTTATCATCACAAGGTCAAGAATGTTGTCATCACAGAATATATTCATCAAGTTCAAGTTCACAATTTATTATAATCAACATCTTGTGTTATCTTATTATCATTTAAGATTAATGTTATCAACAACTTTTGTTATCACATTATTGTTTGACATTTAATGTCACAATTGTACTTAACATATTTTGTGATGACAATAATATTATCATCACAAGGTCATCAAAAGGTGACTAACACGTTGAGTCAATACAGAAATTTGTCATCAACATGTACTGTGATTTAATATCATCAACGACTTTTGTTATCACACTGAGTCAATATAGAAATTTGTCATCTTATTATCATTTAAGATTAATAACATCAACAACTTTTGTTATAACATTATTGTTTCACAGTTAATGTCATAACTGTTCTTAACATTCTGTGATAACAACAATATTGTCATCATAAGGTCATCACAAGGTGATTAACACGTTGAGTCAATAAATTTGTCATCACTGAAATCAAAATAATTGTCATCGTCCCTAACCACCTTGAATGGTTTATCGGAGATCCCAACATGATCAAACTTATTAGTCGTCTTCATCAAAATGGGAAGAAATGTTGCCATTGGCTCCAAAATATTGGCTATTTCAACAATAGTGTGGATACCAAGAAGAAAGTCTATCATATAGATGTTTTTCATAACAAATTGATCTCAAGGCCAATGCAATATTTCTTCTTTACAAGTAAGAATGGAGTATAAATTAGTCAACTATAGTACCATGATTTCCTTAAGTATATAGAATGAGAGCCATCTAAATAGGAATAGAACTATTGTGGGACAATGATAGTCTCATACTTGTGTTTCTCAACAAGTTTAGGCTCGAACATCTTATACCACGTCCAGTCCGTAAAGGCACTGTTCTTGTACTCATCGGGCTGCTCAGTGATTTTCTTATGCGTATAAAACAAAAATTCCATAAACTGATGTCATCAAAGGTAAAAGAATGCAATGAGAATAAAAAACAGAAAGTTATTTTACTTTGATGATAGTAACTGGTCTTTGATGAAATTATTGTCAGCAATGATGTATACTTTGATGAAATTATTGTAAAAAAAGGTAGGAGATTTTTTAATCAAACCACTTACCTCGTCCCATATCCATGTTCCAACCGTCAAAATTTCTTGGAAAACTCCTTCTTTAGTAGAATCTCGCATCCCTTTTTCGTTTCAAAGTCTATGAAAAATAATGTAAAATATAATTACAAGATAGTTTGAAGATTACATTTGAAGAAAAAATATAATCAAATATATCAACGTTCACTTTACAAGTCATTATACCAATCGTAAAATGTATTCCAAACATCATCGGTATAAAAAGAGAAATGAGGCCTCCTCTGAACTTTCTTTATCTTTTCTTGTGTGTATGGATCGGTAGTAGATGGAGCGGCCCTATTAATTCTTTGAGACCTCCTCAGATGGACAACATTCTTGACATCTTCCCCTTTATTTCTCTTCAGAAACCTTGACAACACTCTTGTCATCACCTTTGCTTTTGTTATCATTATTGTTATCAACAACAGACTTAACAAGAACAACAATGTCATCCCTACTCTTGTCATATTTATTGCTTTTGTCACCATTGATTTTATCATCATTTCCTTTTATAACCTTGTTATCATGAATTTGATCAGCCTTGTCATCATGGTTCTTGTCATCAACTCTACTTTTGTCATCATTTTCATCTATACTCTCTTCATCTAGCTTCTTGTGATTAACAACCTTGTCGGAAACAACCTTGTCATCACACTCAACAGCCTTGTCAGCAACAGCCTTGCCATCCCACTCAATAGAATTGGCATCTAAAATTTATTGTGTGATAAGTGTACCAATACAACACATCCTGTCTAACAGTGTCATGTTTGAATCATAATCTATTTTATCAGTGTCAATGAGGGTTCGTCTTGAGACAGTGTCAACATCACTCTTTTTGGTTTGTTCTTTAGGTTGACTCACATCAAAACAATCATCAGGAGTAACCAGAGTATCAAACATATCGCCAAGATCAGGACACAGTGAACACATATCCTTAATACCTTGTATAACTTTATAAAGTTCAGCATCACATTTTTCATGTACAAGGTACAAATAATTAGGACCGTCGGATCAATTTCATCAACTGAACAGATACCTGGAACTTTTTCATCAACCTTCAATTGTTCACCAGCTTCAACATCAACCTTGATAACTTTTTTATTGTATTTAAAGCAATTAAAACATCAGATACAACCTTGAAAACATATAGCAATACATCATTCCCATCATTCCCATTGTTTCCACCCTTCACTTCATCGTTCGCATCGTTCACATTCTTCCCATCATTCGCATCCTTCACCTATTCACAGAAACCATCTCCATCATCACTTACATACTTGCCACTTATCATTGATTGGATGATTTTATGTTATTTTTTAAGTTCATAAAGTTGTAAAGAGTTATCATTCACTTTCTAATGTACTTTTGATATCAATCTTTGATGGACATCCAATTTATCCACAAACATTTTTAACCAATTCAACAAGCGAGTCCTTCTCAGTGTTAACGGGAGATGTTGTTTCACCAATAGGAGCTCCAACTTTCTTTTAACCAATAGGAGATGTTGTTTCCTTCACATTCTTTGGATTTGTAGTAACTGGAGGCAACAAGGTTGCGCATAATCTGAGAGCAAGTGTTGAAGGGAGGAGTGGTAACGAGAGGAACAACCTTCTAAGTTGATGCACGGGGATGCCTTAGTTTTGGATGGGCATATTCTTTACTTGACATACTACTGACTTTCAACTTTTGTTGCGTAGATTCATCAGTCGATGCACGAGATAGCTTAAGATTTAGTTGTAAAGCTTCTTTAGCAGCTACTACATAAGAAAAAGTGTCATGAAATTAGGAATCAACAACTATTGTCATCACAGTGTAATCAAAATGATGTCATCATGAAATATAGTCATAACAAATGATGTCATAACACTGTAATCAATGATAATATCATCAAAGATAGTGTAGTCACAGTGTATTCAATTATAATGTCATCATGAAAATTTTATCATCAAAGACAGTATATTCAATGATAACGTCGTTAAAAACAAGTGTCATCATTGGCAAAAAGATAAATGACACCAATGATAAAGTCATCAAAGGGCATAATGTGATGACAAACAATGTCATCAAAGGTATAAATATATTAAAATGTCATCACATATATTTTCAAAAAGAAACTAATTTATGTCATTAAAATTATTGCCATCACAATATCATTAATTATAATGTCATGAAAGGTATAGGGTTATACCAGGTACTTCCGAATTTTTTACAGGTACAGTTATTTCACTATTAGGCATAATAGCCTTATCTTTATTGTCCTCATCAACCTTCCTCTTTGGAGCACGAATCTTTTGAGTCAACTTAACCTTTCCAACCATCTTCTTTTTATTCTTCTTCTTGTCATCACTCTCTTCCCACTCTTTCAACTTCCTCTTTCCTAACTCCGTGTTTGTAGTTTGAATTGGAAGAATTTAGAAATCATCTAAACTGTTTTTTTCACCAATAACATTATCAATCACACTTGTAACAAACTATTGATTTTTTCAAGAGCTTTTAAAATATGCATCAAGTACTAGATCGCGAATCTTATCACAAAAAGAGAGCTTGAGCAAGTCCCTTAAATTAGCAATTATATGAAAAACAACGTTTTGCCAAAAAAAGAAATAAATATGTTCAAACTTCGATAGTGTGACTAGAGGCCCCAAGCAACCGTTGTATAGATCATTGCAAAATAATGATCTTTAGTTTGAATATAGTATTTCGATATTATAGGAGCCATTTACAACATGTGGTCAATAGAAATAAAAGTACATAAGTAATCTCTCATCAAAGTATAATCATCAAATAATATCATCATCCATCAATGATACAAGAGTATAGCATCATCATAGTATTGTTATCAATTTGATAAGACCAGAATATAAGGTCAACAAGAGTATAGTGCAATCAAAATATATTACCTTGTCACCAAACACAAAAAACATAGTCATCATATAGAATATATTCTCATCAAACCGACTATATTGTCATAAAAAACAAACATATATTGTCATTAAAATAGATTACCTTTCCATCAAACACAACAATATATTGTCATCATAGAAAAAATAAGTGTGTCATCTCATACAAAAATATATTGTCATCACGCACAAAACATACTCATTAAACAGATTAGCTTGCCATCAAACCAAATCATCTAGAATATGTTGTCATCAAACAGATTATATAGTCATTAATAGCAAGAGTATATTGTCATCATTGATAAAATGTTGTTATCAAGCAGATTATATTATCATCAAACACAAAATTATTGTCATCATCTAGAAAAAAAATTAACTTCTCTCTCTCTCTCTCTTCCACAAACTAATGCCATCATCAACAGATTAGTAAATTGTCATCATCCACGTATTCGTATATTGTCATCATCAAACATAAAACACAAAGCAAAAATAGGAACTTACACATAAAATAGCAAAAACAATCAGTTAAAACATTATAATCAACACACATAATTGAGATGTATTCTACATGTTACCAAATAACTAAAAGTCGAGAAATCAAAACCTAAATTGAGCAAACCAAAAGCAAAAACAGTTGGTTAAAGTAAGAAGAATAGTAGCAAATGAAGTCTCTCAATCGACAGCGATTCCGAGTAGTGTAGATAGAGAGGAGATGTACAGAGCGAGAATGTTACTAGCCAAAGGAGCCAATTGGAAGGCGACAACGAATAAGAAGGTGGACGATTAGAGGCGACAACGACTGGGAGAAAAGGGGAAGTGAGCATGAACGAGGAGCGTGAAGCCACTATGTGGGGAGAGAAATTGAGGGCGAAGATACTGTGAGGATACAGAGAAATTGAGTGTGAACAAATGCGAAAAGATGAACACTGTTTCTATGAGAAAGTGCAACCCAATTTTCTTATAGCGGGAAAGATGAATACTGTTTCTACGTTGGGGTCACAAACCAAAGAAAAGTAAATGGGGGTAGTTTCTTGTAATATAAGAGAAAAGATGGCAACGGGCCCAATTTTCTCTTATTTATTACCATCACAAACATCCGGCTCTAGCTCGCACGTCTACATACCAAATACTAAATCGCTCAAATAATAGCGTGATCTTCTACCAACAAGAAGCGATGTTCACTGTGTTATTGTTAGCATAGGAAATCACCGAGATCTCTATTGAGGTGATGTCGTGCTCACTATGGTTTGGTCGCACTCGCCATCTGACAACGTTCATTGTGTTGTTCTTAGCATAGGGAATGATCGAGATCTCTATTGAGGTGATGTCATGCTCACCACAACTGTTCACTCCTCGGCAATTTCATAAAATCAATCTTTTGTAAGCCTTTGTCGCGGTCGCTACGAACTGTTATTGTCATAAATGATGTTTCTAATTAGTATTGCCTACCTAAAAGCCTGAAAAAGAGTGCCTAATTTAGTTATGTACGATGCAGTTATCGTATAGTATTCAAAAACATTTATGTTGGATCGGTTAGTCGTGGGAACTTCACATGGAAAGGATAATTTATTTTCAGATTTGATAAAGATATAGTAAATCACCATCTTCATCATTTCCATCAACTATTTGTATGTCTCCTCCTCCTCCTCGTAGACCAAATATTGAAGCCTCTTCTTTGTCTTTTTATTTGAGAGTTAATGCATTTTTATCTCTTTATCATGCATCTTAATCATCACCATTGTTCTATAAATAGGGAGCTTCTTCCTCACTTTCACTCTCAGCCCGAATCTGAAATTCTCCCATCTACTCTAGTTCAAGAATTTATTTACTTATTTTTACCACAAACTTGAATTCCTCATACTCAAATTAGTGGAGTTTGACTCTTGGAATCATCCAATTCCGCTTCCGAACAATATCAATTCAACTCCGAAGATTGTAAGTCGTTCTTACACTCTGATTTTTCAGCCACTTCTATTTTTCTGTATTTATGAACTTCTCGTCCATAGTTTTTTTATATTCTTGATTCTAAATTGTAGTTCGACTCGGTATGAATCCAACGACACAAGTCTCTTCTAGTTTCGTCGTCATTTGACCCTTGAACGATATATTCGAAGTTCATTGCGCTGCCCAGCCTCTGATTTCCGACGTGAACAGTGAGTGCTCACGGTTTTCCATTTTACTGAGTCTATAGTTCACCTTTTCTTAATGCTAAGTTGTATTTCGTTTCGATATGAAGCCAACGATACCAACCACTTCTATTTTTGTTATCATTTGATCCATGAACGAGTTATTCGAAGTTCATTACGCAGTCCAGCAACTGTTTCGACGTGACTAGTAAGTGCTCATGGCCTTCGTCTTTTCTAGAGGATATAATTCATCTTTTATGGATTTTCTTGATACTAATTTGTAGTCCGATTCCGTCTCCGTTTGAGCCTTGAACGAGCAGTCTGAACCCAATTGTTGTGTAGCAACATCTATTCTACGGAATTACATTCGGGTGTTTGGAACCAAGCCCGTCAACTAGGAACCTTATCTCCATTTGATCCGTATCAACATCTTCCGATATAAGCAAGTGGTGTTTCTCTCTTGCTAATCTATTGTTTTTATTCCATATTTGTCTTAATTAACCATGAATCGGTTGTTATATTAAGTTGGGATAAAATATTATTTTCTTGTGTGTTGGGAACTTTAACAACCTAAATTAAATGTTATTTAGGTTGTATTCATATAGTGGATATACTATATATATATATGATTATATTATTACCTGAGAGTGATAGATGGACATTGTTGTGGATTGTTGTGGATATATAGTATAGTTAGAACGAGTATTCGTAGGAACACTATGTACCTTGCGAGGTCTAGTTGTTTCTTTATAACTCGGTATTAGGAGGATGTTCCCTAATATCTTTTAGACATGACCGTACCCTTATATGTTGATATAAGTGGTGGTGCACTTAGCCAGTGCCGACAATCGGGATTATTCCCTTTATTCTCATTAGGAGACATTATTAAAAGCTTCAACTTGAATGTACGTTTTGAGAAGTAAAGAAGATAAGTGTTATTATGCACACAATAAATAAACATCTGGGCGATTAGTACAACTTGAAAAATCGCCTGGCCTCCTGGTTAAGTAAATCGTCTTTCCAATTTGAATTCGCACAAGACATCTGCAGTGACGTTGGTCGTTGATCCAATTATTCATGGGATGTTGTTTTATAAAACCATTGTTGGTTATTATCTAAAATGTTCCAACACAAATATATATTATACAAATAATAATTCCTATAAGACTCAATTCCATTGGAGTCTTCTCTTGTTATAAATATTTCCCATAAGACTCAATTTCTTTGGAGTCTTATCTTGCTATATATATACATATCTTTACCTAATTCGGTGGAACTATAGGAGTCTCCCTCGGCTATCGGATTTCATTAGAAAACCAGTGGGTTTAACTAGATACGACTACATAGAACCTCATATAAATACCATTTGCATAGTCTTTCATTAGACTAACCGACCGCTATTTTCCTCGCATGGTTGGCTGGTGTCATCCCTCCACAAACGACACATCAGATGGTGCTTCCGAGGTGTGAAGAAGAAATCCCGATAGTTGGAAGATAATGTTTCAAGTTCATGTTATCAAGGCTGATGATCCTGATGCTGAACAAGTTATTGTAACCGAGTCCAGGACGAGACACAAACCACTTTAGGAAATCAGTTTTCTCTCTTTTTACATTTTCTAGGAGAAGCTCATCATTCCAAGCTTTTCCTTTCCTCTCATCATCCAATTTGAGAATCTCAATTTCTTCCAAAAGTTTCTCTTTTTTAAGCGAAAGAAACTCATCAGATGACTTAAGGAGTTTCAAGCTCTTACTCAGAGAGGAGACCTCAATCTCCAGCCTTGGACACATAGTACACGTGCTCAAGGAAGAAGAGGATCCTTTCTCTAGAAGTTTTAACTTCTGTGCCTAGACATTATTGTCTTTTACTAGCTCAGAAATGGTGTCATCCTTTCCTCGACCACGATGGTTAGATCATTGATATCTTCGCTGAGTTTCCTAATAATTTCAATAAGACTATTAGAGAATTTCTTACGTAAACAATTATAACTTCTTCTTCAGTTACCTCTTCACTGTCTGTGTCTCCGTTTGCCATTAGACACATATCCTTTGCATTGAGGGACGTGTCATCGTCAGAATCAGTTTCACCCCACATAGCTATCATGGCTGGTTTCCCACCTTGAACGGTTGGTTCTCCAGCCTTCTTTTTGAAAAAAATCATGGCGAAATGTCATTTTTTCTAACAATGATAGCATATGAATTTTTTTGGAGTCTTTATTTCCCTTTGTTGAGCACTATGGTATGTCCCGATTTCCTTTCCATACCCTCTTGAAAGCTCTTGTGATGAGAGCAATGTCTTCGTCAGCTTTTGCCTCGCATTCATCCATTTGAACCAGATCGAATGCTTTCTCAATCTTCAGCACTATGCTCTGGCTCTTCTCACTTTCCCTCCTAGCAGTTTTCCTTTGCTGAAATCCTGTGTTACTTTACAAACAAGCTACAAGCTCTTCTAGAGTGATAGTCTTGATGTCGTTTTGAGCCTGCAGTGCTAGGGAAATTGCATCCCATTTTGAGTTCAAGGCTTGTAGGATCTGGTGCGTTATTTTCCAATCGGGAAGAACTTTGTCGAGAAATTCTAATTGCCCTACATATCCCTTGAACCTGGAGTGAAACTCTTTGAAGGACTCACCTTTTGTTGAAGTACATTGTCATAGTCCTTTTTTATGGCGAGAATCCTGTTTTTCTTCACGACCTCATTTCCTCCGTACATCCTCTTGAGAGCTTCCCAAATCTCGTCGGCTGATTTGTACCTTAGAACCTTCTTGAAATCAGAGGGACCGAGTGCCATGTGCAATGCCTTTTTCACTCTCATGCTAAGCTCAAGAACCTTGAAACTACCGTCAGCGTAGTCCTTCCTTTCCTTCTCTACATCTCTTTTGGTTATGTCAACCCACACCTTTTTTGTTTCCGAACTCAATGACATTGGAGAGTTGTCCGTCCAGAGAACACAAGTGAGATTCGAATTGCTCGACCCACCTGTCGTACTCTCCTGTCCTGAGAACTGGCGACTTCCAGAAGGAATCGTTGATGGTATTGTTTGAAGTCATCTTTCCAGTAGTTTGTCTAATGGAAATCTTGAGACCATGCTCTGATACCAATTGTTGGATCGGTTACTCGTAGGGACGTCACATGGAAAGGTGTAATCCTTCCCTGAAACCTTTTACAGCAGAATAAATATTGCGAAAATATTGAACAATGTGTTTAGAGTAGAAACCACATTGTGAAAACCACACACTGCGTAAATCCACTACCTTCTAGTTTCTCACTAGAAAGATTTAACTTTTATTGATCTTTTGTTTGCTTACAAGATGAGAGCATGGATTACAAAATCACTCCTCTCGTCTTTCACTCAAACGCTACCTAAAAGTATTTCGTTCTATATTGCTCTCTTGAAAATCTCATCAACGTTCAACCTCTTTGTAGAAAACACGTGTTTGATCAGCTATTGTTCACTGTCACTAAGGTTCATTAAGCCTTAGATGCGCTTAAAAGTATTCAATTGCGCTTTGAAGACTTGGGATGCGCTTGACCTATGTAGAACTATTAGTAATGAGTTTACTAAAGTTCTTAAGTGCGGAAGAGGTC
>NW_027367504.1:0-57504 GCF_046119375.1 Phyllobates terribilis | reverse complement strand
GTTTTTGCGGGCCTCTTGCTGAATTAAGTCAATTTTTTCATGCCTTGTGCTCACCGACACTATTAGATGCACGAAAGCAAGAGTTGGATTCCACTATTCCATTATTGTTGTGCAAGTTGGAGAGAAATATTCCCTCCATCATTCTTTGATTCAATGGAGCACTTGCTAATTCATTTGCCTTATGAAGCAAAAATTGCAGGGCCGGTAGAATACCGTTGGATGTATCCATTTGAGAGTGTTTTTTCTTTATCATTCTATAATAATTGTTTATATATATTTCTAATATCATATGACCACGTCTGAACAGGTTTTTATATCACTTGAGGAAAATGATTAGCAATAAAGCACATGTTGAAGCTTCAATATGCTCCTCTTACCATATGGAAGAAATCTCAACATTAGCCAACCAATACTCCAGGCACCAAACCACCTCCATCTCAAAAAGAAAAAAATCTGAGAAAAATGATTCTAGCACTTCTAAATGCGACTTGGAGCAATTTTCTGTGTTTAATTATCCGGGCCGCGGTTTTGGTAAATTGACAACTCGATGGATTAATGATCAAATTGAGAAGCATGCGATTGAGACATATATTTTGTTAAATTGTGATGAAACTGAAGAATGTGCCAAGTAAGTATCTCCAATGTCTTTTAGTACTGATCCTTTTATTTGATTTGATTTGATTGATTTGTTCTACATGTACACTAATGTTATTTAATGAGTATTCTAGGACGTTTTCAAAAGAGATTGGCGGGGAAAAAGATACGGACTTTGATAATATATTCACTCATTGGTTTAAAACACATGTACGTATTATATATGGTAAGGTTTTACCTAAAATAAAATGCATTTAATTGACTAAGTTGTTTTTTAAATAGGTCAAAGACAAGCACATGGAGGATGCATTATTACAAAGCCTGTCAGTAGGTCCGAGTGTCTTGGTAAAGGTGTATCCTGCTTATGAAATAAATGGCTATACCTTTCACACATTGCAAAGAGGAGAAGGGAAATCAACGATGAATAGTGGAGTATGTATTACAACTCTCAATTCTGAAGGAAAAGAATCTTAGTATTATGGTCTTCTTGAAGATATAATTGAATTAGACTATACAGGAGTCTCTGCAAAGCAAATTGTGCTTTTTAAGTGTTGTTGGTTTCATCCAAAGGAGATGAAGGTGCATGAGAAATACGATCTCGTAGAGATTAATCATAAGAGGTTATATAGAAGAAATGACCCGTTTATCTTTGCAAGTTTATTATGCATCATATCAAGGTGCAAAGCGGAATAGAGCTGACTATTGGGTTGTATGTAAAACAAAAGCTAGAGGAAAAATTGATAAGAGATGGAGTGATACCCTAGAAGTAGCTTACCCGCCCAAAGATGTTGTCGAGATTCCAATAATTGTCGATGAAGAAGAGCTAATCATGGAAAACTTAAGCGATCCAAGTGGAGAAGTTATTATTGTTGAAGATGATGATGAGCTGATCTTGGACGAATTTGGTGTAGAAGGTGCGCATCTTGATGAAGAAGGTGATGAATCTAGCGCTGCTTCAGAGTCTGAATATGTATTTGAAGAAGAAGAAGCAAGTGAGAGACCAAACGGAGATTGATTTATTATATAGTGCTCCACACACAGGTTAGTTATAAACATATTATATATTGATTTTATCTCTTAACATTAGTTCTGAGCGGTTAGCAATGCCATATTTATATAACTATTTATGTAAATACCCCATATTTTATTACTTGTTTTCAGTTTGTTGTTTTTGAAGATGGTGGTCTTCGGTGGCGACTTCCCGGTAGAGGCAATGTGTCTAGTGGGGACTTTGGTGGCAGTAAATAAATTTGTTTCCCTTACTTGCATGTCCTTTGTTTTCTTGTCATATTTTCTATTTGGACTCCTTATGAGTATTTGCACTTCATATTATTAATACTTGCCTCACATATAATTTAGTTGGATGTTTTTATAAATAATTAAATATGAATATTTGATTTCTCTTGTATATTTCTAATGAGTTCCAAACCACTATATCTTTGGGGAAGACTCAAATGAGATAATTGATTACCAAAAAAAGAATCATTCTTTATGGAACACTCTCATTCAATAAGCATATGTTTTATAATTTAAAATAATTAAAAATAATCTACATAAATATAGGGCTTGAGTCCAATTGTGATTTGCTAACCCTTAATGCTAAAAATAGACACGTTTATGTTTTACATTTTTTAGTTATTATATATAAATATTTAGTTGTAATATTTTCAAATACAAATAAAATATATTCTTAATAACAAGTCAAAAGAAAATGGTAAATATTATTAAGGTTAAGAAAACTCGTAATGAAGTTGTAAGATGAAACTAGTTAAACTAGTAAATAATTGAACAAAAAGCTCACAAGTAGGTGCCTATAATCTTTGAAACATATTTTTACTAGTGCAATTAAATTTGTTGTTGGTGATTTTGGTGTCATCAACTATATTTTAGTAGTAACGTGATTTACTAGTGGGAGACGAGATTACATGTTAGGCTCGGATCTGATTTTCGGGAAGTGTGGAATGCATACTCGTTGAACTAATTTGTTTTGGACCACGAATAAAAAGCAGGGGTCAAGGGGAAGAGCCTCTTGACCCCACAATTAACAACTTGTATCCAAGATTATCATCACACGCCTAACCGCATATTTAACATTTGCCAAATATAAATTAAAAAAAATCATTTAAAAAGTAAGAATCGAATAATAAAGATTTAGCCAACAATAATTGGAGACTGAAATTGAAAATTGAATATAATAAAATTATTTTAATGTACTTTAGTTTTTTTTATCAAACATACCAAAAAATTAATGTACATATTCCTTCGCTAATTTATATACAAAATAGAGACTGAAATCATTTATATTTAATTGGTGAATACGAGCCATTAATTTAAGGGTCCGTTCGTTTCAACCCATTCATCTAGATGAATGGGCTGAAATTAGATGAAACATGCTCATTCATCTACCTCTTCCAAACGAACGCCTAGTTTCAGCCACAATTTCATCTCTTCATTATCAGATTGCAATTTCATCTACCTTTTCCAATTTCATCTAGATAAAGATGAAATTCTTTCATCTAGCCCCCATGAGATGAAGGTTTTTTCATCTAGATGAAGATAAAATGCCACAATTCATCTACCTTTTAATCTACTTTTTATTCATCTACCTAATTTCATCTAGATGAAAAAATACTTTCATCTAATATTGCCGAACGGAGCCTAACGTTCGGCAATATTAGATAACGTTCGGCAATATTAGATGAAAGTATTTTTTAACAAAATCAGCCGCTGCCCATACTCTGCCTTCAATTCCCGCCCATAATTCACTAGCCTAACCTAAGCTCCCATCGTACCAAATCTCCTCTTCTCTTCTCTTCTCATCCTCAAACCGAACCAGATCTCCCATCGTACCAGATCTCCCATCGTACCAGATCTGAAACCCTGTAAATGGATCTTCCCTTCTCTTCTCTTCTCATCCTTAACCGAAGCTCTACTCCGATCGAACAGATCTGAAACCCCCATATCCTCAGAAACGTCTGCCTCGTCATCCTCTTTTAACATCAATCGAACTGACCAGAACCAAAATCCGCCTCATCCTCCTCAGTTTTCTTCTACCGTGGCTCCTCCGATCGGACCGGACCAGACCAGAACCAGAACCAAATGGGTCGGAGGCTTTGAGCTTCTTGATTACAGAGATAGTGGAAGACGCCCTTCTGTTCTACTCCCTTGATAAAATCAGATTCACCATCGAGCACTGCCGGGCACCAACATCAAAAGGCAGCTGGGGAGCAACATGAAAGACGTCGACCCCTTCAATTCACTTGGTGTGCCTAATCAAAGGTTAATTTTATTTTACTGAATTTTGAATTTACTTCTAATTAATAAATTTCAGTCTAATTAGCTAGTAACTGTCCACTCACATTGACAAACGGTTAATGAAACGTGGAGCATCATACTTCCTTTTATTCTTAGTTAACATTCTAATTCACTTCTCCTTACTCTTCCATCCCTCTTTATTGAAAATGAATTCGGGGAGAATGAGAGCTCTGCTAGTTAGTCCTGGAAGTCAAAATGGAGATCCTAATGCCACCATTCATGTGAATGTGGATGATATGGACAAATTCCTACTCAGAATCAGAGTTCTCCTGTATTTCAAAACCAAAACTCCAACCTCTCCCTAGAACCAGAAGTTGAAAAGTTGATGATTCCGCGTGTGAGCTTCAAGTCAGATGACTCTGGAGATGAGCTCGATAAGGATGCATTGGGGAGGGCAAGACTTCGTCCTAAGGGAAATGTGTATGTAGTTGTTTCATCCTACACTCTCCTTCATTATTCTAGTTTGTTCAGCAGTATATATGTGTGTGTTCAACAGTTTTCTGAATTTGTTTGCAGTCATTGTGTGAGCTTAATGTGAAATGTGACTTTTTTGTTGTTTAATGGAATTGATACCTTCCTTGCATAAGGGAATTTGATGTTTTGTGAGTAAAGTTTATTTAGTAAAACAAGGGTACTTGTTGCTTCACATAGGTCACCCAGCCATGCTCAGTATAGAATTGATATGTGTGTGTTCAGTAGTATATATGTGTGTGTTCAACAGTTTTCTGAATTTGTTTCCAGTCATTGCATGAGCTTAATGTGAAATGCGACTTTTTTGTTGGTTAATGGAATTGATACTTTCCTTGCATAAGGTTAATTGATGTTTTATGAGTAAACTTTATTCAGGAAAACAAGGGTACTTGTTGCTTCACATTGGTCACCCAACCATGCTCATCATAGAACTGATATGTGTGTGTTCAACAGTATATATGTGTGTGTTCAGCAGTTTCTTCAAACCAAAGTATAAGCTTGTATATGTTCAAATATGGCATAGAATTTTAACCAGTATATTTGTGTGTTCAGCCGTATATATGTATTACTCGTTTCAACTTCTTTCTAGTTTAGATCTTCATTATAGTCTTATTTGATATATATGTTGAACTTATATATATTCATCATAGAATTGATCTTTCTGTATTCATGTTTATTCAGTCTTCATCCATAAACCTCAATTCACAAGAGCATCTATTCTATGGTGACTTGTGATGAAAGAAGGAGAGTTAATTGTGTACATTTACTACCATAAAAACATCCTAGCTATTATATATAATAGATAGATATATAGTTAATAATGTGTAAGTTATTTTTTTTCTTAATTCTTGTATAGAATCCAACAACCTACAGTAATGAACAGAGGAAGTATTAATTTCATATTATTCTAATTACTTTAATTTTTTTGTTATTCCAATATGCAGGTTGCTATCTAAAGTGAAGTGAAAAACTTTTGTGCTGATAGAATTTCATATATATACATACATATAATATATAAATCTTGATTAAGTAGTAATTTTTTTTTCTTTGACCTATATAGAAAAGGGATATATATCAGGTGTATTTTGACATCATTAAATTTGTAGAAGCATTTCTTTTGGAAAGATCATCATGCAACAAAGATAAATGCTATTTGGAAGACCAAGTGCAGCCAACACCTAAGGAATACTTTTTATGATGCTCGAGCTACAAATCAGAAACCAGCATTTGTAAGTCCTGAAAACTGGGTTACTATGAAAAGGTATTTGGATAATGATGCAAAGTTCAAGCGTATTAGTGACACTAACAAGAAGACCCGAGCAATTGAAGGACCGGGTGGGTTTTCTAATTATACAGGAGGTTATGTATCTGTGTGTGAAAATGTTGAAAAAATTGTAAGTTCGACTTAAATTTGTTACTATCAATTGTTTTATCTTCTAACATATATACTGAGTAATCAAATTGTGAAATTTGTAGGAGAAAGAGTATGGTAGAAGAATGACCCAAGAAGAACGTATTACGGCAATGTATCATAGCAAAAAGAAAGGAACCTACACCGATGATCGAGCCCAAAAGAATTTGGTAAGTATTTTCTTTCGAGAAATACAAATGGAAATTGTTTATATCTTAATATACTATTAAAATTGGTATTGTTTGGCATTATTAATACCCTCCTTATTGTTTGACATCATTAACCTCTAGAATTCCTATTAATCAGTCCAATTTGTTCGGTCCAATTTGGTTAGCCCAATAGCCCAATCCCTCCTACTTAGCCTATAAACAGAGACATTCTCCATTGGGTAAGAATATCTTCCTCTCTTCATCTCTCTTCCTCTCTTTTGAGAAGTATGCTCTGTGTTGCCCACATACGGAATCCTCTACATCAGAAACTCGATTTTCTTTTTTAGATCTAAATAAACTCGATTTTCTTCTTAGATCTAAATTGATTTGAGAAGTATGCTCTGTAGTTGCCCACTACGGGACCCTCTACATCAGAAACTCGATTTTCTTATTAGATCAAATCGATTTGAGAAATATGCCCTCAAACTCAACTTGGATTTTGTTTAAATTTCTCCAGTTCCCCTTATTTTCTTTAATCATCTTTTTGGAAATAAGTGTGAAAGAAAAACTAAATCTCTTACATAAAATGAAAATTGCATTAGCCTTCTACTCAATTAGGAAAGATAAATAGTCAAATTAAGTAAATTAAGCTTCGCGTCCCTTTGAATTCCAAGAGTCCACATAATTCACTTCTTATCCTTTATTACTATTAAATAAAAATCATTTCTTATTCTGAAACCGCTTTGAACCTTTGCTCTTTCTATGCTCAAACCCTTCTTTGCACAAGTCAAAACATTACCTCCATTACTCTATAAATAAATAAATGAACACACACATACAGTCCTATATGAGAGCCCATCACCATGAACTATACATCATATCATATCATAATCCTTATAAAGTTGAGTTTTTAAGCATATTTCTCAACATACCCTTATTTTTATTATTGATCATGTTTGAAATAAATGCGAAAGAAAAACGAAAACTCCCAAATAAAATAGAAGTTGTATTAACCCTCTACATGATTATGGAAGATAAATAGTCAAATTAATTAAATTTAATTTCATGTCTCTTTGAATTCCAAGACTCCATGTAATTCATTTCATATCCTTTAGTAAAATTATATATTCTCATTCTCAAAAACGCCTTAAACCTTTTCGCTTTTTATGTTCCGAACCTTCTTTGCAGAAGTCAAAGCATAAGCTCTATCACTCTATAAATACAGAAATGAACGCACCCATGCAGTCCCATAAGAGCGGCCATTACCATGAATCTCTCACATAAAATGAAAATTGCATTACCCTTCTACTCAATTAGGAAAGATAAATAGTCAAATTAAGTAAATTAATCTTTGCGTCCACATAATTCACTTCTTATCCTTTATTACTATTAAATAAAAATTTTTTTTATTCTGAAACCGCATTGAACCTTTGCACTTTCTATGTTCCGACCCTTCTTTGCACAAGTCAAAGCATCACCTCCATTACTCTATAAATAAATAAATGAACACACACATACAGTCCTATAAGAGAGTCCATCACCATGAATCTATACACCATATCATATCATAATCCTTATAAAGTTGAGTTTTTTAAGCATATTCTCAACATCCTAATTTTGATATTGATCATTTTTGAAATAAATGCGAAAGAAAAATGAAAAACTCTCAAATAAAATAGAACTTGTATTAACCTCTACTTGATTATAGAAGATAAATAGTCAAATTAATTAAAATTAACTTCATGTCTCTTTGAATTCCAAGACTCCACGTAATTCATTTCATATCCTTTAATAAAATTAAATATTCTCACTCTCAAAACCGCCTTAAACCTTTTTCTCTTATAATGTTCTGACCCTTCTTTGCAGAAGTCAAAGCATAATCTCTATCACTCTATAAATACAGAAATGAATGCACGCATGTAGTCCCATAAGAGCAGCCATTACCATGAATGTATAAATACGAATAAAAAAATTGAGTGGTTTTATGATTGGGAAAAATGATCAATATCAAAGCAAAGTCAAACTTAATGTCAATTTAGTCCTAAATTTTTTTATTCTTCTGCATGTTTTCTTCCATCTTTTCTATTACCTTCAATTCTTAATATGTGTATATAGTTTGTTGTCATTTTACGATGTTAGTTAATATAGTGGATGAAATGGAATTTAAAACTTTAAAAAATAGGCTCAAATAATAACAAAGAAATCTTACATACATAATAAAAAACAATGTAATGTACAATAATCCATGGACTATCACACATGGTCACAAGTTACGTAATAAAAAAAGCTTCATTCCAAATATGTGCTTGATCGACAATGCACATTGTATGTTAAAGCAACAAATTATTCTATTAATTTGTAAGGAGAATGTTGCCTCAATATATGTTTTCACTTATACAAAGATCTAACAACCCAAACACAAGCCCGTGCGAAGCACACAAGTCTTCAATAGCCCGTGCTACGCACGGGCTATTGTGCCTTTCTTTTTTGGCATTGTATGGCCAAATTAATGCTCTACTTATTGTACATTGTACATGTTTATTGGGTCGGGCGAATTTCCATACGAATTGGGCCTAGATCACCATTCACTTGAATCACCACTTCAAATGCTTGCATTGATTTTCCTTTGCAGTTTTAGAGTCAAAGACATGAATGTTTGAACGACAGTTTTTCGGCATCAATGCAGTCTTGAATTTCCTAATTTGTGCCTTTCCATCTTCCTCTCCTTCGTTTGTGCAGCATTTGAAGGGTTGAAACGCCTATCATCGTTGCTATAAATCCCTGTCAGTGGTGTTCACATCCATTGCCATCCCGCACTTCGATCTCTCGAAGGTAGACTATTTGGTAAGTGATAACCCAATTTCATTTTGACCTAAGTTTTATGTTTCAATTTATGTGGTTTTGATTTGCGGAGTTCGTTGATTTCACTAATAGTTTGAAGAAAATCTAAGCTTGGAAGCTCTGATTCGTTAATGAAAGCAAGTAGCAGGTTTTGTCCAGTTTTCCCCTTTCAATTTACTATAATATCATTTATGTAATTTCATATGTTGTCTTGTTTTTGATTGTTAAGAATTTAGGTTGTTGGAATAATACTTATAAAATGTGTTGATTTTGCCCTTTTTGATTGTTTAGAACTCAGATTGTGGGAGTAAGAATGTAAAATTATTTTAGTTAATAACGTTTTCATTCATAAATGGATGATATAGTTTTTTGACCTAAGTTTTATATTTCAATTTATGTGGTTTTGATTTACGGAGTTCGTTGATTTCACTAATAGTTTGAAGAAAATCTAAGCTTGGAAGCTCCGAATCGTTAAGGAAAACAAGTAGCAGGTTTTGTCCAGTTTTCCCCTTTCAATTTACTGTAATATCATTTATGTAATTTCATATGTTGTCTTGTCTTTGATTATTAAGAATTCAGATTGTTGGAGTAATACTTATAAAATGTGTTGATTTTATCCTTTTTGATTGTTTAGAATTCAGATTGTAGGAGTAAGAATGTAAAATTATTTTAGTTAATAACGCTTTCATTCATAAATGGATGATGTAGTTTTTTTACCTAAGTTTTATATTTCAATTTATGTGGTTTTGATTTGTGGAGTTCGTTGATTTCACTAATAGTTTGAAGAAAATCTAAGCTTGGAAGCTCCGATTCGTTAAGGAAAACAAGTAGCAGGTTTTGTCTAGTTTTCCCCTTTCAATTTACTGTAATATCATTTATTTAATTTCATATGTTGTCTTGTCTTTGATTGTTAAGAATTCAGATTATTGGAGTAATACTTATAAAATGTGTTGATTTTGTCCTTTTTGATTGTTTAGAATTCAGATTGTAGGAGTAAGAATGTAAAATTATTTTAGTTAATAAAGGATTTCATTCATAAATGGATGATGTAGTTTCATAATTTGATCATTTCAGTAAAATGAAGAGATGTTTTTTAAGCATTTTTAGTTTGCAAAATTCTAATTCACCAAATGTAGCAACAAACTCTAATCCTAATCTTAATTCTTATTCTTATTCACACAAGAATGCCTTGCATTTGTTTCACAAAATCCATTTCATCAATGGATTGAATGTTGATTCAATGCCACCTTGACCCCTCTTTTTCATAGACTTACATTTGTCTTTCAAACTTCCGTTGTCCATTGATTGGCTTGTAATTGATTGCCCTAATTAATACCCTACTTAATTCCTTCAATTCCTTCAATTGGCATTGTTTATACACACAAGAATTTCTTAATCTTAATTCTTATTCTTATTCACACAAGAATGCCTTGCATTTGTTTCACAAAATCCGTTTCATCAATGGATTGAATGTTGATTCAATGCCACCTTGACCCCTCCTTTTCATAGACTTACATTTGTCTTTCAAACTTCCATTGGCCATTGATTGCCCTAACTAATACCCTACTCAATTCCTTCAATTCGTTCAATTGGCATTGTTTATTCACACAAGAATTTCTTAATCTTAATTCTTATTCTTATTCACACAAGAATGCCTTGCATTTGTTTAACAAAATCCGTTTTATCAATGGATTTTATGCTGATCCAATGCCACCTTGACCGCTCTTTTACATAGGCTTAAATTTGTCTTTCGAACTTCCGTTGGCCATTGATTGGCTTGTAATTGACTGCCCTAATTAATACCCTACTTAATTCCTTCAATTCCTTCAATTGGCATTGTTTATTCACACAAGAATTTCTTAATCTTAATTCTTATTCTTATTCACACAAGAATGCCTTGCATTTGTTTCACAAAATCCGTTTCATCAATGAATTGAATGTTGATTCAATGCCACCTTGACCCATATTTTTCATAGGCTTACATTTGTCTTTGAAACTTCCGTTGACCATTGATTGGCTTGCAATTGATTGTTCCATCAATATCTCATTCAATTTCCCTTTCCATCCAAGCGTTACAAATGTGACTCTCACATAGAAACGGCTGGTCTACCTCAACCGTCTTCTTCTGTGTTTAAATTTGCATCTTCCACGTTGGTGAAATGTTCGCACCACATTTTTCTGCATAGATTAGTAATTTACATCAAACACATAAGATATAAATAATGTTCAACATACATATATGGGCACAGACAACCTATCTATCTAATATACTATAATCATAGGGATGCAAAAAAACTAAATGTGATCCTAATACACATTAATTATATCCTAATTATGTAAAAGGCCCACATCTAATACTCAATCTAAAAAACCTAATAATCAAAATCAAAATCAATAGATTCTTATTTGTGCCATCCACCTAAGCCCAACAAAAATAATAGGCACAATAGATAATTCAATCATCGAAATATTTCCATCCACCTAAGCCCAACAAAAATAATAGGCACAATAGATAATTCAATCATCGAAATATTTGAGTCTCGAATATTTGGAATGTCTAATTATTTGCAGCTATATCATACAAGATATATATATCACTTAATCATCTGATATGAGAGTATATTATATAATATAAATAGATGTTTGTGTATACAATAAATAGATGATTATAATATTATAATTAGACCTATTTAAAATTGTATACAATAAATTAGAATTAGACCAACATGAATATATTTATAGTATTAATATTAGACCTATTTAATATTGTATGAAATAAACTAGAATTACACCTACGTGAAACATAAATTAAACTCATCACATAAGCTAAAATATTAACATATAATAAGGCCCGTGCGAAGCACGGGCAACATTATTCTAGTTGTTTATATAATTTGGTGGGACTTGAATGCAACTAATTTAATGCAGTATATAGCTTGTGTTTATCAATGCTTCTTATAGAAATTAAAAATTATGAATTGGTGTGATAAGCTTCCTGAAGTGTTGCTTGCATTTATGATTCCTAATAGAAATTAGATACTAGTACAGTTGTGATAAACTGCTTGCGTTTATGTTGCTTGCGTTTATGCTGCTTGTGTTTATCCTTCATTTTTGTACAGCCAGTGATGGATGGGTGGGATGCATTATCTTTGCAAACCTTGCATGTTTGCGTTATATGATTTTGACCCCATGACTGAGCACAAATTCTGATTGCTTAACCAATATGAAACTATTGATGAATTATTGATTTTTTGTTTGGTCATATGATAGTAATTTATTAGTGATTAAGAATTATTCTTTAATTATAAATTGGAGCTAGAATATTCATATTGTCTTGTGTACATTCGTGTAATTAGTATTATCTCATATAAATGCAGATATTAGTTTGTTTCTAATTTGTAGGCCTTCTGAGGAAAACGATAGGTTTGAGAGAAAATTGTAGATCTATCACCACATCTAAAAGCCCACAATTTCTGCTAACTATTTTAATTGGTCTTTTATCATTTAAGGTTTAAACGTTGCAATTGGTTGAATCTATCTATCATTTTCTTGTAGGATGCTTTTCATTCTCTGTGTGAAAAATGGGTGGAGTCCCATCCAGGAGAGAAATTATGTCAAGAGGAAATTAATAAGCTTTGGTTAGAAACAACAGGAGATGGTGGAAGTAAAAGAACTTATAGGCAAGGTTCGCTATACCGCAAGACGGATAATGTGCTTAATCCAGTGGCTCTTCAAGCCCCAAATCCAATTGAGAATCCTCCTGTTATTACTTCTCCCCATCCTCTTGAGGGAGTGCAGCATCGTTTTCCTACACCGACGACCCCGTCTCCAATTGGAAATCTTCATTCTGAGGTAGTACAACATTGTTCTCCTACATCGCCACAACCTTATTATCCTTCTCCTCCTTCTCCATCAAGGAACGGAGCTTATTATTATAAGACTGCATACCAACAACAACAAAAAATACTGCAACAACTACTCTCACAAATCCCACAAGGCGGGTTGCGAAGGATGGATACAAGTAGGTCTCATCCCAACCCCTCGACTATGCAGACCATTATGCCATTCCAACAACTTATGAACACTGGTGCACCGAATGTGGATGGAGTCAACCCCTCTAGTGCTACAGGTTCTTACTTTCCCAATTTCTATGGAAATGAATAGAAGATTAGCAGGTTGTTGATGTATTTCATTTGCTTTGATTTTAATTTAGCATTTTTCTATCTTAGGAATGAATATTACATCGCTTTGAGTGTTTAAGTTCTGTTTGTAATTTGGTTATGGACATGTAATTTGGTTGTGGACATATTTCTCTTTGTTTTGTGTGAATTGTGATATATGGAGGTACATTCTAGTTTCTCATTTATAAATATTATTATTATTATACCATTATGTTTACTTTTATTACATTTTATATCTCTATTTTATAGTTATAGTCTATATATTATATGATTAATAAAACTGTTAGAGAATTTAATACCGATGAATATGATCGTTCAAACATCCAACGACTTTAAGTATCGTGAACAAATTGGCGATAATTATAGACGTCTATTTGATCAAGATGTGTATTTGACAATTAAATATATCGGTAATTTCTTGCCACAAAATGAGATGTTTATATATGTGATAAATATGGTTGCCAATATATTTGACAACTATATTCGTTGATAACTGCTTGCTACATGTGTAGACGTCTTTATAGCTGATAAATGTAGTCATCAATATATTCAACAAATATATTTGTCGGTAATACTTGATACATATGTAGATGTCTATATAGGTGATAATTGTAGTCGCCAATATATTCGAAAAGTATATTCGTCGGAAATATTTATGTGACGAATAAATATGTCATAATATCTTTACCGACAAAAACACAAGTCGATTCATTTAACATTCATGTTTGCCACTATTAGGTATACACTATATCCCGACGTTTCCCATAATATCGTTGTTTTCGACGAAAATCTAAATTATGTCGGCAAAAATGACAAGCATAAATATCACTATCTATCATTTTTCTAGTAGTGCGTGGGTGTTAGTACCACCATTGTCCAATCAGAATGTTGTGGGATGTAAGCGGGTCTTTCAGATCAAGAACAAGTCTAATGGCTCCATTGATCGATACAAGACTCGATTAGTTGCCAAAGGTTTCCATCAAAACCCGGGTTGGGATTATCATGAAACACTTAGTCCCATTGTCAAGCCGGTAACTGTATGTGTGTCCTCACCCTTGCTACTTCAAAGGTATGGCTGCTATGCCAACTTGATAGCAATAACACCTTTTTACAAGGATCGCTAACGGAAGAAGTCTACATGGCTCAACCGTAGGGATTTATTGACAAAACAAGGCCCGATTATAGTTGTTGGTTATAAAAAGCTTTGTATGGACTAAAGTAGGTGCCCCGCATTTGGTATATGAAGCTTCCAAACTTTCTTTCGTCTCTCGGCTTCACTAATTCAAAGGCTGACACTTCTTTGTTTGTGTTCCACACGACTACAACTACCATCTATGTGGTGGTTTATGTCGATGACATAATAATAACAAGAAGTTCCAAACTTGCAGTTCACGCACTAATAAACAAATTGGCAGCTAAATTCTCCTTGAAATATCTAGGAGACTTGTCTTATTATTTGGCCATAGAGGTTTTACAATGTCGAGATGGACTCTTCTTAACTCAGCGGAAGTATGTGCAAGATTTGCTTGTCAAGGATGGCATGGTGGACGCAAAACCGGAAACAACACCAATATCTATCTCGTCTCCCTCACTTGTAAACCAAGGTAGTCCGATTTTCTCGCCCACTGAATATAGAACCATTGTTGGCAGCTTGCAATAACTACAATTCACCATGCCAGACATTGCATATGCGACAAACAATCTTAGATAGTTCATGCAGTGTCCCACCGATGAACTTTGGTCTACCCTAAAGCGGGTACTATGTTATTTGGCGGGTATAGAAAGCCATGGTATCCACGTTTCTCCCTCGACACCGTTAGCATACCACGCATATTCTTATGTTGATCTTGGTGGAGACCAAGACACTTACTATTTGAGAACTGGGTACTTCTTTTACTTAGGAAAGACACCTATTTCCTGGAGCTCGAGAAAGCAACTGTCAGTCGCAAGATCGTCCACTGAAGCAGAATACAAAGCCTTAGAGGATGCATCTTATGAAATCATACGGATTCAGTCACTGTTCTAGGAACTTCATCACATTTCATCCGGCCAACCGATCTTGTACTGTGACAACTTCGGGGCGATTAGTCTTAGTGCAAACCCTGTGTTCCATTCCCGCATGAAACAAATCATGTTGGCCTATTATTTTGTTAAAGAGAAAGTACAACGGGGGTTGTTGCGCGTTTCTCACATATCAACTGACAACCAATTGGCTGACATCTTAACTAAACCGATGCATCGACCGCGATTCAACACTTTATTGTCCAAGTTGCAACTCTCGTACAATCCGTTCAACTTCCAGGGGCGTATTAGGAAATACAAATACTTTCCTTATATTGTTTGTATGTAATTCTGATTTAGTCAATTATGGTTAGAGAATATTGTGGAGTTGATCTCTTAGTCAAATATGGCTAGAGAGTATTTTGGGGTTGATATCTCTGATCTCTCACATCCTTTGCTATATGTATAGGCCTAATATTGTGAATACAGTTATCGATTGCATTCTCATCTTTAATTTCCATGCTATTCCTATTCCACCCTCATCACTTGCTTTCTTAAAATCTGCACTCGGATTGGAGGTATACAAAACATGTCCTCCATCTTGATCCATGGAAGATCGATAAGTAGAGCATTAAGTCTACAATCCATATATTTTGGCAATAAGCTAGTCATCCCGAGGTTATCTAACTCCAGGTTCTTGTCTAAAATGACATTTAAGAGAGTTTGAAGTTCAACAGAAGTTGAGGCTTTGTAACTAGAAATGAAAGTTATACTAGCCGCATGAGAACTTTGAACATCTTTGAGTACTTCATGGCAACCCGAGGAGGTGGCTACATTCTCATGACCCATTATCAAGTTTCTCTCCCCAAAGATGTCAAGGAGAGCTTGCAATCTGAAATACCAGATGAAGTCAACCTGTACAAGAAGAGAGAAAGATTCAGTTTTCAAGGGTATGAATGAGTCTAGGCTCTGCAAAGGGGAAAAGAAGAATAAAGGTCGGAGAAAGAAAATTTTGAGAAGAAAGAACCTTCTCGTTCTCTTGAAAACCTAATGAGGAAGAAAAAAGAAAAGGACTAAAGTGTCCGCAAAGTTTTGAAAAGACAAAAAGGAATAGAAGAAAAGGAAAAGGGAAACGACTAGAGATTGCCATTATAAAAAGTGACATCAAGAGTCACTTCAAGTTGACGCCTCGAAATGTGCAAGAAAAAGGTACGCTTCAGAAAAAATCATGAGTGGTCCAAAAAACCTTTCTTTGCCAATGTTTTGGGCAAAAACTGCTCGTCGAGACTAAATTGCCTAGTTTGCGGGAACCATCGACCAAACTGGAATCAAACTCACGTTCACTCGTTTGTGAATGACAAAAACAAGCAGAAAACAAGGAATTATCGTAAATTGATTGTTAAGATTGGATTTTCTCTTAAGCAATAATTCATGTTTTTTACATGAGCTAGTTTACGGGTTTTATACAAGAGAAGAATGTGAATATTGGAATTGGGTCACCGGGTGCGAATAATCCGGTGGTCACCCGACCGTTACTCGCCAAACGCTCCTTATCTTTAATAATCGGACCGTCTTCTTTTCAAAGTTTATATCAACAATTAATTCCTGCTAGGCCGCTAACAAAGCGTATTTAGGCTTTTTTGGATTTTGAGCTCAACTATTGCCCCAATGCAATCGCCAGTTATGTCACAAAAAAGGGCGCTTTGCTTTTACCTGTGATGGCTCCACATGTACAACCTGCATTTCATCATGTCAAATGCTTCGACTATCGCGCGATGTCTATTATTTCCAGTCTCATCAACCTGAAGTATTCGTGCATCCCCTTTTCTATTTCTCTCCTTGGTAAGTAACTGCTTCCTTCACTCTTGCTTTATCCATTCTCCGGCCCTTCGTTTTCTATTATGGCCCTGGTGTTTCACTTAAGGGAGGTAGATGATGTCAACAATGTCCTTACCAAGGGAGAACTGATCAACCTTTTGTCGTTGTTCATTTGCTAGATGATGATGAATGAGCGGACGCCTTCTATGAGGGTTGGATGGTCATGTACTATTACCCTTTCCACATCGGGCATACCTCCCCTTTCTCTCCATTGGTGCGTGATGTGATGGCTCTTGGAATGTCGCCTCCTGCCAAAGTATGCCCTCAGGTTGGTGTTTACTCCGGATCTTTGATTGCTTGAACAAAAGGTACCCTGAACTGGTTTTTTCTTTCAATATCTTTGAATACTTGTTCTACCCAGTTAGCCTACGCTCATACCAGTACATGTTTAGGGCTCGTGTTTTGGAATTGGGTCACCGGGTGCGAATATTGGAATTGGGTCACCAGGTGCAAATTATCGTAAATTGATTGTTAAGATTGGTTTTTCTTACATGAGCTAGTGTACGGTTTTGGAATTTATCCTCATTTTGCTTATGTTAATAGGTTTTTTATAGTTGATATGGCACTCCCTAATTGCATACCCAAAATCCTATAATAATGTTTTGCTTGTATTTACAACATGGACCACATTTTATGTCAAAGGATGTTTTTGGGGGGAAATAAATATGTTGTAGTTGATGAACATCATTCAACATGTTAGTTACATTTCTATATTTCCAAAACCTATACACTTGCTCTTATGCATATTTAAAAAAAAGTTGAGCAAAACCAATTATTGGTAGTCGAGTACAGCATCCGCTTTTGGTTTCACTAATAAATTTCAATGCATTCTTTAAGACAGGGTAACGCTATCCATTGGGTGGCTCGCAGTCCATTGACCCATTTTGTTGGGCCTAAGTTACAAGTTGGAAGAATCTACAACATCCGTCACTTTACCGTTTCCCCAAACAAAGACACGTACCGTTGTGGAGCTACAGTCCATATATCATACAAATTGAGGGCAACACACTCATTGAAACATTTGATTGTTCAAGTGTTGGGTTTGTTCAACTTCCATTCCATCTCACGATGATAGAGGAGATTGCCTACAATGGAAAGAGATATTTTATTCGTAACACTTCTTCCCCACTCTCTAATTTGGGATTACAATAACAATCTGATAATTTGCCTAAGAGTGATAGTGGAAATCACTAAGAAATGATTCAGCACATATGCATCACTTATAAATTTTAAATTTAAATATAGCATTGGCAACCGTTCATTGAATCAATAGATCGTAGAAGTATTTGTAGAAAACTAACTCTCGCACATATTGTAGACGTGGTTAGACGTTTGATAAATTTGGGTGACTTGAAGCTGATGCACAACGGGTCTAAGTACTTAGATTTCCACCTCATGAATGAAGGTTTTTGGGTTTCTCATTGGCCTTCCACCGTAGTTTTCAATTATCCTATTGTTTGATATCTAGCACTTCTCCATTTCCAGGGGACACAACATTGAGACAACTATCTGGGGTTCAATTGCAGAGGAGCTAACAAGTAGGCTTGACTATCCAACTGCGCTAACTTTTATATTACTTACATCCATGAAAATCAGAGAATACAAAGGTACTGTTAAGAATGTTACCATGTCTTACAAACATTACGATGTCTATTCCTTTTGTCGATGCAGCTAATGTTCTCTGCCTTTTATGCAGGAAGTATACACCTCTCCAACACATCCAACAACAAAATATATGATAGTCTCGACATACCTGAGATTAATAACTTGAACCAACTTCTACAATAATCCTTATTTTACAATTGTACTTTCTTTTCTATGCAGCTGTACAATTGACGTTTCTTGGTGCCTTTAGGCATGGAGTTGTACCACTCAGGAAAACCATGGAACTCTCCTCCAACTCCTAGAGTTAGGACGTGTACGACATGACGTGAACAATAAGGTAATCCATAGATTCATTTATGGATTTGTTGTACAATATTAACACATAATGCATTGTTGTCCACCTGTACATGAATCTATCACACTAAGATGTTGTGTCACTATTATGGGTGTCCACCCTCGGAGTGCCTAGCATTACAACTCATGCTCAAAAATGGGTTGTAAGAAAGATCTCACCCCAGTTGCGACACAGTTACGGTGTGAGTCTGTGAGAAGCATTGTGAATTTCTGAACATAAGGTATTTTGCTTTTATTTGTTTTTTGGCTTCCTGATAGACTTCATAGACTTTGATCACCATATGTTTGCATTTCGTGCAAAGTAGCCCTAAATTAATACATTGTCCTACAATTCAGCTACCGTCTACGGCTGGTAGTCTTGGACGATACCACGTCAATCATTGGCAAGTTGTTCGACGAAATAGCGGTTGTTGAAGAAAGACGTCTCGGCCATGATAGAAGACTTGCAGGTGGGCTTAATGTTAATGTGTTATCCCCATTATTATTGAAATTTTAGATAGTTGAAAAAAATTAATTAACCATTTTCATCTTCTAATAAATAATTAAATGAAAATCTAGATCAATATCTTGCTTAGCTTTTCTTGCAGTAGAAAACAGATGTACATAGAGCCCTAGTTGTTTTTCACTTTCAACCTAAAAAAATAAATTTATTGAAAGATCCAAGTGCAGTTCTCTTTATACAAGTTCTTTTTAATTTACCCTGCATAGAAATATGACATGATATAGCATGAGAATGGTTTCATATGTTTTTATTTGTTACTTTGACCAACACTCTATGTAAAAAGTTCCTAGACATCATGTATGGACAATTGAAAAATTTAGATCCACATTTTATGGATTTACTACTTCACTTTTCTAGAGTAATAGTAAGAGCTTACCCTTACAAATTATAATCTACACCGAGATGTTGCTCAAAAATTCGAAAAAATTTATTTAATAGTTTATGTTATCATGCGAAGGAGGATGACGATGGGGCTAAATATCAACCCGATATGCGGCAGCTTGTGGGTACCACACATGTTTTTAAATTGAGATATCACACATACTACAACCACGGTCAATACGAGAGTTTTATGATCACACGAGTTGTGAAGCTAGTGCAACCATTAAACGTAAGACAACCCTAAGCATGAAACTATTGTTTGAATACTTCAATTTCTATTAAAATCACACAATACATAAATAGACATGTCCCTAGATTACTAAACTTCTTGCATTTTCTTAAAGAACATTTACCCAACTGGACATGAAGATGATAAGCCAAAAAAGGATGCATCTTCAACTATCGAAGAGGCTGCAATTGAGGGAGAGATTGAAGGCTTGGGTGCAATCCCAAAACTACCAGCTATGTAAGTAATATACAATAATATTTTCTACATGGTTAATTTTGATGCATTAGGGAGGCTACCACTACAGACGAGGCCGGGAATGTGAAGACACTCACTAAGGGATCCTTGAAGCATAAGGTCAATGTCGTTGACATTGAAAACGAATGAAGCTACCATAAACTAGTCATTTTCCATTTCTTCTCAATAAAAATCCTATTAAACTACTATATCTTTGATATATTCCTTCACCTTTGAGTTGCACTTTGCACGTTTTGTTTCAATAATATGTATTTCACTTCAACTATGTTTTTGGAGATATGTGTTGAATGCTCTTTTGCTCTCTTCCTTTAATATTTTGGACTGACACTACTAAAAGTGGATAAGCTATACATAAACAATCTTTATCAGTATTCGTCGTTGAGATTGCATTATCATTCGTAAAAAATATTATCTGCAACAACAACACTTGATGAAGAGGATTTTCCTCCACGATACTACGTATGTGTTATCTAGATTTTTTAAAAATATTATGGACTTAGACTACTAAAAGTGGATAGGCTGTTTAGAAATAATAAATATCAACATTCGTTATATGAATTGGTGACCAATGTTCACTTGCTATCTCATATCCATTTGAAAGATCACCAAGTGGACGAAGTATTGCAATGCAAACCTTTCCATCTAAATACATTGTAAATGGAGATGAAATTGATCACATAAGTATGGATTGGGTTAAAATTTGATCTGGTCCCTTCATCAAAATGTTATTAGTTCCTTCTGTGTAATAGTTGAAATAACAATTGTGACATATGGTTGCTAGAGAGCATAATTGAAGAAAGGGCAATGCAATGACAGAACACAAGAACAACAAAAAATAAGGAAAAGAAAAGAAGAAAAAAGAGCAGACTAGCTATCACTATATAGTACTACATGATTTATTTTCGACTATATATCACTAGATAGTACTATATGATTTATTTTATTTTAAAGCACAGTCTCACCGACAAATGATTTTTTAAATGAAAAACTCCAACAACAAAAAACAAAACTACATACTTTGGTTACAATACACACTCACCTACAGAGGATTTTGTAATGGAATACTAAAAAAACAAGTGAAATGCACCCAAAAAACTATGCACACCAATTGAAAGAGTACGTTAAACCGAATAATGAAAAATAAGGGACATAAGAAGTTGTTAGTAAAGCAAGACGAATGAAAAAATAACACATTATTTAACACAAAATGATGAAAAATAATGGTCATCGAGAAAGGACTAGTATATATATATATATAGAATAACTGGGGGAGGTGTAAATCACTAAATATGAGGTTTAAGAAAAAATAAATATCCTCGTTATTCCAATTGAATTTTTCAAAGAAATTAGATTAAAGAGATTAGATAAGTGTGTACTAAAACAAAAAATACTAATTAAGTTTTAAGAAGTAAATAGGTAACAAAATTATAAAAAGGAATTAAGTATCTTCTAAAATATATTGTTTAAGAAATTTTATACACTTTTAAAAACATTACAAACACTTCTATTATAATTAAAAATACTTTATTATTATAATTACATTTACAAACCGTTTAATGAGTCTAAATCTACATGCTTTTTGCGTAATTTTCTTGGCCTCATACTGCTCCTCGCTTACTGCTCCGTGTGTATTCAATATTTTAATATATAAAATGACAGTCTCCTAATACAAATAGAGTTTCAGTATTTTTACCCGTGAAGATTATGTTTTCCACATATATTAGATATTTTGGTACAATAAATGTAATGACGTATCTTAAAATGAATACAAAATATATATTACTTAAAAAAGGGTTCCATCATAACCAAACATGATAAATAAAATAAAAAAGAGAAATAAAATTAAAAAACGGTATTATAAGACAACACGATAACACAAAATGGAGAGTAAAAAATAATATATACGTAATATAAAACATGTAAAAACGTAAAAAAAAAGGGTCATGCATAGCACGGACCCAAAAGTCCTATTAATGAAGAAAGATTAGGACTTCTTCTTAAATTCCTTGTGTTTGTTTACCTTCTTTTCCTTTTTTTTAAAGGTTTACGTCTTTTCCTTATCTAATCTTCTAATCTATCTAATACATATTGTACGTTATAATTTTAGCATTCATATACTATAGTTTTAGCATTCAAAAAAACATGAAATGACAGTACTAATGACCATCCATTACACACTCTAATCACCCTCTATATACAAAGAAGAAAGTAAAATTAGCCTAATTTCCATTATTGTAAACTTATAACAACCTAAATACTAAAATCAACCCAAATCAAAAAGTCTTGTCTTCTTACGGTTGTAAAAATTCAATTTCAATGGTCATGCTAATCTTTGTACAATTCAACTTATACATGACTTCTGACTCGTGTCTCTTTTGTTGTGAATTCTTTATCCTAAGTGATATGTTTTTAGGTAGCAAAACAACATGTATCTATTATACCCATTACATGAATGAAATTGTTATATGGACTAAATGATTAAAATACACATGGTCTTGTAAAATATAGGTTAACAATTAGAATAATAAAAGAAAAAAAGGAGTTATATTTATGGAGATTGAATGATTAAAATAATACCTATTTAACATTGGTTGAAAGAAATATAGACAACTTCAAGAATAAAAACTAGACAACATATAATCAACATCATTACACAAGTGAAAACATTGGCACACACACGGGCAATAATCTATCTATCTTTAATCTAGAAAATAATAATCTATAATCTAAAGTTGGGTTTACCAAAAAACACTAAACGCATATTCATACATATTTATCACTACTAATTAATGTTAAAAATAAAAAATATCTATTAATGACTACTAATGAATGTCAAAAAAATAAATAATAATAGGTAAAATTAATAATAACTGTAAATACCTATCAATGTCTACTATTGTTGGTTATATGAACTAGCCAATAGTATCTATAATTTATGATCTCTAATTTTAATGATAACAAACATATTAATATACTAATGTCTACCTGGGGTGAGTTATTGCAGGATAGCAATAGATATTCGAGCAAATTAGGTTATTGGAGCAAAGGAATTAACGAGCTTGAGTTAGGAAGATGAAGCGACTGAAGCGAGTCAAGCGAGAGCAGAAACAAAGCGCTTAAAAGTGCTTCACCAAAATAAAAGGAAATGAGTAACTAGAGTTCCAAACAATACAAGGGAGTGACGCGCTGAAGGGAACTAAGTGAAAGGATGGAAACCGAGCGCGTAAAAGACGAAAGATATCTTCTAAGCTGCTATAAATGGAAAGATAGATTTTCAAGAGATCTCCTAGATTCGTTATCAAGATTGTTAGTGCTACTTTGGTATCTTTGAGTTTCTGTTACTATTTATAGTTTTATTTAATTATTTTTATCTAGCTTTTAGTAGATTAGTTTCCGACGATTATGCCTTTAGTATAGATAGCTTAGTGTATCGATTTAGAAGAGGTTGTTCCTTCTAAGAGGTCATCTTTTGTAGAGGAAATAAGGGTTGTATTTGAATTTTGGCAAGACTTTAGGAAGGAATTTTAATGTGGAAACTAACACACTATATAAGAGGTAATTAGATGAAGGAAGCCTTACGTGTTTCCCTTTAATTGAATTCACCAAGTTACACATCCTTCTAATTTATAGGTGCATAGGTCGGTTAATTTTATACAAGCATAAACCGACTTTCATCATACTTAATTAACCATTCTAGTACTTTCTAGTATGATACAAAAGCATGTTGTTATATAATTTCTCAATCCTTCTAAAAACCTCTAGCAACTTGTTCATTTTGTCAGATTTCTTTGAGTCGGTGATGGAATATAACATCCCCTCTCATTACTGACTCTCTAGTGCATATTCCGAGCATGGACTTGAACTTCCCAAACTTTGGTACTGCCAACTGATCATTTATGGCTATTGGCACGAGTTCGACTTCACCACTTAATACTTTCTCCCGTATATAGTGGTGGTGCACTTCAATATGCTTTGTCCTTGCATGGAATACCGGATTTGTCACCAGCCTTATAGCACTCTGGTTGTCACACTATATACCCACAATATAATTTGTGTCTTGTCCCGAATCTTGAGCAAGCCGAAGTAACCAAGTACACTCCTATGAGGCCATTGTCACTGCTCTATACTACGCTTCCGTAGACGACAGTGCAATGGTTGGTTGTTTCTTATTGCACCATGAGACAACTACTGATCCTAAACTGAATGTGTATCCACAAGTCAATCTCCTTGTAGAAGGATCTCCTGCCAAATCAGCATCACTAAATTCAACAATCTCTGGTTGAGCTCCATCTTCATATAGTATCCCATACTCCATTGTGCGTCGCACATATTTTATTATCCTTCGAATTGCTTCAAGATGAGGCTTCTTTGGTGTCTGCATAAACTGACTTACAACTCCCACTGCGTATGCTAGATCAGGCCGAGCTATGGTCAAGTATATCAGACTGCCCACCAACTGTTGATAGAAGCGAGCATCTTCTAACTCTTCTCCTTCTTCTGTATGTAGTATATGTCTCACTTCCATTGGTGAGTCTATAGGTTTGCAGTTCTGCATCCCATACTTCTTTAGAAAATCTTCTTCATATCTTCTCTGACACACGAATAATCCTTTAGAGCTTCTTTCAACTTCAAGCCCGAGAAATGTCTTCAGCTCTCCTAAGTTTTTCATCTCAAATCTCGAAGAAAGATGCTTCCTGATTTCGTGGATCTCCTCCAATGCATCTTTGTGATTATAAGGTCATCTACATATAGCAGGATGATAGAGACCTTACTTCCAACTTGTTTGATGAACATGATTGAGTCATTTGCAGATAGTTGATAACCACAAAACAGGAGAAATTCTCCAATTTTCCCATACCATGCCCTTGGTGCCTGCTTCAGTCCATATAGAGCTTTCTTCAAATTGCATACATACACAAGATGCTTCTGGTCTATGAATCCATCTGGTTGCTCCATGAATATTTTCCTGTCTATATCTCCATGATGGAACGCATTTTTCACATCCATCTACCAGAACTTCCAGAACTTGCTTGCTGCTAGAGATATGAGTACTCTGACTGTAGTCATCTTGGCTACTGGTGAGAAGCTCTCTTCATAGTCTATACCATATTGCTGAGAGAAACCATGAGCTACCAAGCGAGCCTTGTACCTGTCAATTGATCCATCACTTCTCCGCTTGATCTTGTACACCCACTTGCAAGATATTGGCTTCACTCCTTTAGGTGTTGGAACAAGTTCCCATTTCTTGTTCTTCTTTAATGCGTCTATTTCCTCCTTCGTTACTTTCTCCGATTCAATAACTCCTTTTGCTTTGTTGTATGAAGTTGGCTCTTCATCCTTGCTTAGAGAAGTATAGCAATGTTGAAGAAACACAACATCGGTATATCCTACATCTGTGTACCTTAGATTTGGTTTCCTCATCCTTGTAGACCTTAGAGTACCAGATTCATCATCAACCACTCTACCAAGTTGTGGTGTCCTGGATGGTGCATCATCTTCTTGACTCGAGCAGCTTTCTCCATTGGACATAATCTCCTTTTCAGGTGACCTCTATACACATGACTTCCAAGGGCTTAAGGTACTTTGGGACCTTGAAGTCTGAATGCCCGGTCCTGAATCACTGATCACTGATGGTTCTTCCTGTGGCTCCACCCATTCTTCTTGTGGAACATTTTCTGAATACGATAAAACTACATTATCATTACCCCACCAAGACAAACCTTCATCAAAGACTACGTGGCGTGAGACGTATTCTTTATTGGTTGTTGGATCGATGCACCTCCATTATTTTCTTTATTGATCATAACCAAAAAATATGCATCTGATGGCCTTCCTTTCCATCTTAGCTCTCATCTGCTCTGGAAAAAAAACATAACACACACATTCGAACACTCTAAAGTGTATTATTGTGGGCTTCTTCTTGTACAAAGCTTGGTAAGGTGATTGAAATCCAAATTTTGCTTGAGGCATCCTGTTGATGACATGTGTTGCAGTGGCCATACATTTGCCAAAAATCGAGGTTGCACGTTCTTGGCATGCATCATGCTCCTGCACGTTTCTCCAAGATGTATGTTTTTTCGTTCAACAACTCCATTTTGCTGAGGTGTGTATGGACACGTGAACTGATGACGTATCCCGTGCTTCTTCAAATATTCCTCGAACTCTTGTGAGGTATATTCTCCACCATTATCATCTCTTAGACACCTTATCTTCTCACCGAGTTCGTTTTCCACCAGATTCTTAAAACACGGTGAATTTCTTGAATACTTCACTTTTCAGCTCCAAGAAATATGCCCACACATATCTTGAAAAGTCATCAATAAATGTGAACATATATTGCTTACCAGAGCAAGATGGAGTTTTCACTTTTCCAAACATGTCTGAGTGTATAAACTCCCACGGTCTCGATGCTCGTACCTTTGACTCCTTGAAAGGCAGCCTATGTGCTTTCCCAAACTGGCATCCTGCACATACGACTCCTTCACGCACTTCTAGAGATGGAAGCCCCTTCACCATGGATTTATTCATCATTGCCTTCAGTGGATTATAGTGAACATGAGCTAACCGAGCATGCGACAGGTCAATTATCTCATGTTGACAAGCTTTATCTACGTACACTTCCCCAACTAATAACACATACAACTTTCGCACATTCTTTCCTTCCATGAGAACCTCACCTTGTATTGTTGCATTTTCCAGAACCTTGACATCTTCTGGACCAAACACAACATAGTTTCCTCTAGCTGTAATCCGAGGAACTGACACGAGATTCTTCTTCATACCTGGCACATGGTATACATCTTCTAGGACCTTCGAACCTCCCTTGTATTGTGATACCGTCAAATCTCCGATATGTTGTACTGGATGCATAGTATTATCTTCTATGATGACTTCTTCTCTTTCTTCATACTTCTGTAGCTTCGTAAACTTACTCATATCACCAGTCTTGTGATGTGAGCATCCTGAATAAACTATCCAGTCCTTCTCATAGTTGTTCTTTCCTTCTTAACACTATTAGCTATACAACTTTTGTAGAAGGAATCTCTACTATCGTAGTAGTCAGAGCGAGATCTTCCTCCTCTATTGTTGAATATGAAGCAGCGACGTACCATTCATCTTCAATTTCCTCTCCATGGGACCTTCATGGTTTTGCCTCCACCGAATTTCCTTAAAAAATTCTTACTCTACAATCCCGAGCAAAGTGACCTTGCTTCCCACACTTGAAGCATTTTCCAAAAAATTTCCTAGGACCTACCTTCTCGTGCTTTCGACCTAGGGTTTCTTGCTTCTTTTTGTTTGTCACTGCTCGGTCCCCCCTGAACGCAAATGGCTTCTTCCTACAATACGGTCTTTGAACCTTCCCATTATTTGAGTAAAGGGCCTCCTCATGATCCTGCAGGGAAAGACGAACCATTTACTTTGCTAACGTCTCTTGATTTACCAAGAGATTCTCTAACTCCAACAAGGATGGTTGCGCAGGCCATCCTCTTATTGCTGTAATGAAGCTATTATCCTCAAGCCTTAACCCGCGTATATAATATGCCTCATATGTGCCTCACTAATAGCCGAATCCTTATCTAATTGAGATATTTCATGACATATATTCTTCACCTTCATAAAGTATTGAGATATGGACATCTGACCTTGTGTAATTGTCCCCATCTCATTTTCTAGCATTTGCAACCGTGCATCATTTTCCCGTGAAAATAGAGATGCAAATATATCTCATTCTTCTTTTGGAATCTTAGCATATCTAATATGCTCAATTAGATTAGTTTCTATAGTAACCTTACTGACATATAAGGCTTTAGCTGCACATACCTTCCGTTTGTGCAAAGCCTCTGCATTTGCTAGAGTGTCCTGTGTAGGACTTGTGTTTGTGTCCACTACCGTCTCCCATAAATCTTTCCCTTGGAGATATGAATCCATCCATGATCTCCAATACGTATAGTTGTTGTTGTTTAGCTTCTCAGTTTCACCCGTCGTATTCGCAATACCTGCCATTGCTCTGAGCAATTATTCCGGCAGCACAACAACGCAACTTGAGATCTCTAGACACCGATGGAAAAACTTGTGACTCTCCGAGAAACAACTACGATCTCATACCGCAAAATTTCGCCGTACCCGACTACCAACAAAGCCCGTATCCGACCCCGACTCTGATACCAAATGTAGAGGAAATAAGGGCTTTATTTGAATTTTGACAAGACTTTATGAAGGAAATTTAATGTGAAAACTAACACACTATATAAGAGATAATTAGATGAGGGAAGCCTTAAGTGTTTCTCTTTAATTGAATTCACCAAGTTACACATCCTTTCTATTTATAGGTGCATAGGTCGGTTAATTTTATACAAGCATAAACCAACTTTCATCATACTTAATTAACAATTCTAGTACTTTCTAGTAAAATAAAAAACATGTTGTTATATAATTTCTTGATCCTTATAAAAACCTCCAACATCTTGTTCATTTTTTCGGGTATCTTTTAGTCAATGACGGAATATAACATCTTTGTTGATTTAGAGTTTAGGCAATATCTAGGAGAGTTTAGGAGATGAACTAAGAATTGTGTTTTCACCTCGAAGTTGTAATTTCTAAGAGAATCAATAAAGTATTCGTTTTAGAATTCATTGTTTTAAAAGTCTTAATCTTTTTCTGCATAAAAGAAATTAATACTCTTTAGTTGGATTAAGAGTACTCAAATCACACGATCCACAACTATAAAGGATGATGTTCTCAAAAATACTAAATGATTCATTCATTCACATTTAATTCTCCTTCACTTATGCATATTCAGTTTCATAATAAGGTAATTAAATTAAACTTTTAATGCAAATCATATCTTTATTAACACAATTACATAAAATGACTCAGAATATTTTTTTGATTTAAAAAATTAATAAATCTCATAACCTAAAACAATGATTTTACTTTTATATGCAATTAAGGATTTTTAAGCAGAATTATATTGGATTTTAGGATTCTTATTCTAACCCAATTAAAATTATGTTTCCTATATATCATAATTAAATTATAAATTTTGTTAAATATTGACCAACCTATGATTTATTAAATTCATAAATCTCACAACCTTATATTTTAGAAGTCTAAAATATCTCTAGAGATATCAAGAAATGTTCTTTGTAATGTAGTATAGAAAAGATGTATTAATCATACACTAAAATATACAATATTATCAAATTTTAATCTATATTTGGTCTTCACTATAACCCGTGCGAAGCACGAGACATAATAAAGTTAGGTGTTCTAAAAAACACTAAATCTCCTATTAGTGACTAATAATGAATTTAAAAAACACTAACAATCACAATCAAAATAAAAGAATGTAAATCAAAATATATCATTTAATACTTATGATTAATTCATTTTATGCATACAAACATGTAAATGTTATGTTATTGTCGGACAGAGGGCCCCTTTGAAGTACCACAAAGACTAATAATCACAATCAATTAGAATTAATTTAAATAGACATTTACAATATTAAAATTAAACCTATTTAACAATATATGAAATAAGTTAAAATAAACCTACATGAAATATAAATAAACCTCATCATATAAGCTAAAATATTGACATAGACACGGGCAAAAAGATTTTACTATATTATAATTTTAGCATTTAGAAAAACAATAAATGACAAAACTAATGAACATCAATTACACACTGTAATACAAAGAAGAAAATAAAATCAGCCTAATTTCCGTTGTTATAAACTTATAAGAGTCCAAATGCTAAAATTAGCCCTAATCAAAATTTTGTGTCTTTTTAAGGTTGTAAAAACTCAATTTCAATGTCCATACTAATCTTAGTGTAATTACATTTATAAACGACTTTTAACTCATGTCTCTTTTGTTGTGAATTCTGTAACTTAAGTGATATGTTTTTATGTTGCACACAAACGACATGTATCAAAGATATCCATTACATGAATGACAGGGTTATATCGACTAGGACTGAATGATTAGAATACACATACCTCCTATAATATAGGATAACAATTAGAATACTACAAGAAAAAATGGAGTTATGTTAGTGGACACTAAATGATTAACATAAGACCTGTTTAACATTGGTTCAAAGAAGAAATATAGACAACTTCTATAATACAAACCACACAAAATATAATCACCTTCATTAGACAAGTTAAAACATTAGTATACATGAAGTCACTGTGAACCATGTGCAACAAGGTCCCAGTAATAAAAAATTATTAAGATGATCACAAAATACTAAATGAATGTTTTTTTTCCAGAAATTATAGATTTTTCCACAATTTTTGGTAATTATGGATTTTGCCTATAATTTTTTAAAATTACATAAATAATTAGAAAAATTGTAAAAGATGTGTAAAATGTATGAAAGATGATTCTTAACTTCTATATACAAATTTATTATTTAAAGGATAAAATAATAATATTTTTTAGAACATGTATAAGACGATATTTTATCTTCTATATAATTATTTATTAATTAAAAATCAAATAATATTTAAAAATCAAATTACGATGTATAAAATAAAATAGAAATGAAAATTTTAAAAATATAGAGAAAAAACGAAAAAAAAACCATGCATAGTCTGGACGCAAAAAGACTAGTTAATTAAAAGAGGTTTTTGCAGTAAACCACCCATTATATGTCGGTTTTTGCAGTAAACCACCCTTTATAGTTGATTTTTCAAGAAACCACCCAAACGTTAGGTTTTTATTACCAAACACCACCCATACCCCTATTCCGTCAGCTTTCACGTTAAATAGTGTGCTTTTACAGTTTTTCCCTTCGAAACTTCCCAAAATTACCACTTTTACCAGGTTTTCTTCCGGTTGCTCATAACTTCCGAATTGCGCACGCTGGGCGACATAGCGTTCGAAGCTCAACACCAGTTCGTACGCTTATGTTCAAACTACCACATCAAATTACGAGTTTCACATAGGAAGGAAGAGAAATTTATGGGTTTAGGGCGACTTCGATAAGAATTTATTGCATTGAGGGTGGGCTTAGTCGCGGTTTAGGGTTTCAAAGGGGTTTCTCGATTGCCATTACTGGGTCGACGGAGGGAGCAAATCAATTATGGAAGCAGATTTAACAGAGGACGAAGGGTGACGGAAGTAGCTGGATTTGGACAACAGAGGCGAAGTGTGTGAAGAGGAGAAGCTCACTGCTTGGGTTTGGATTCTGCAGAAAGGTAAATTTGTCTACTTTAATAGTTTATTTTGTTTGTCTGCATTGTTATCTGAAGATTCTTCTGTGTGATTGAAGCTTTTTAAGAGAATCTTATGTAGAGTTGTGGGGTCTTCTGACCTAACATTGTTTATTGTGATTGCATTGCTTATTTTGGAGTGTTATGATGTGTGGTCAAAAACCATGTAAAGGTAGTGTATTATGCACATACAAGATAGCATTTATGTACTTCTACCAAACAAAATAGATAGGATTGAAGGATTGTTGACCAAAAATATTAGATAGTATTGATTATAACATACTATTTCAACTAATTAAACTACTTGTTTCTACTGTCAGATGAGTGTTATCATACGGTTTTTGTATGGAGGAAATTTCTACATTGCTAAGGACCCATGTCCTAGTCTTTGCTATAGGAAAAAATCAGTGTACACAATAAGTGTGATGTTGACCCAGATTTTCTTCCAAGGATTGAGCTGGAGTCATTTTTTAAGGATGGAGTTTCTCTAAATGCTAGAGAATTGTGGTATTGCAAATCAGGTGAGACTTTGCACAGAGAAATAGAGGAGATTAAGGTTGATAGGGATACCCTAGAATTGTGTAAGAGTGGTGGTACCAAAAACATGCTAGATGTGTATGTTGTCCAAGACTTAGAAGAAAGTCCACACTCTTTCATGGATTTCAAAAAGGGTCGGTTGGTCATTGTTGGTGCTCATATTGGTAGCCCATCCTCTAAAGCTATGAGAGTGACCCAAAGTGTAGGCCCATTTGTTTCCAGTGGCAATGATACACAAAACCCCACAAAATCCACAACCCTAACCACCAAATCTTCATCCGAAATTCCTCCAACATTGGGGTTTATTGCATCTACATCAATAGAACTTCAAGATTCAGAGGAAGAAAGTGGTGAAGATGATGATATATTAGCTTCTGAATCATCTCATAGTAATGAATCAGATGATATCTCCTTCCATGAAGTTTCACTTGGTGATGAATCAGAGGATGATGATACTGAATTTGAGAAAAATGTTAATAGGGAAGTGTTTGATGAGTCTGTCAGAGAGGAGAATGATGTTGTTGAACTAGAAGACCTATTTGACATCAGCGTTGAAAGTGTTGATAACAGGAGTTATAGTGGAAGTGATGACAACAAACGGATAAGATATCCTGAATTTAATCCCTTAGTGGACTTTAGAAATATTATCTGTTTGAGATCTGGCATGAGATTTATCTCCAATGAAATTTTCAGAAGGCAATATGCATTAGAGAATGGTTTTGATTATTATTATCTTTACAATGATAGCAAAAAGGTGTCTGCTTATTGTTTGAATAGTTGTGAATGTGGGCTGAAAAATGGGAGAAAGAGAAGGTGTTCTTGCAAGGTGAAGTTGTGTGGGTTTAAGTCTTGTGGAAGGAGTATCTGTTCACATGGTACTTTCCAGCTTAAGTCTTTTTCACCAGACCATCACTGTGGATGGCAAGACAAAAATACAAAGATGACATCCAAAATGCTTGCTGAGAAGTACTTAGAGTACTACAGGGATGATCCGCATTGGAGGATCAAAAGCTTCGTGCTAACTATAAAGAGGGATTACAGTGTGACTGTGACATATCATCAAGCTTGGAGGGCTAGAGTAAGGGATTTTTTAATGACCTAAGGATTTGCACCTGAGCAATATGCAAAGGTTTGGGATTATGCCTGCAACAATCCTTAAGTGAAATCCTGGATGTTCAGTGTTTGTGAGGCCAGAAGAGAGTCCTAAAAGGCCATTGAAGTTTCAGAGATTCTATGTGTGCTTGAATGCTTGCAAGGAAGGGTTTTTGAGAGGATGTAGGCCAATTATAGGGTTGGATGGGTGCCATTTGAAGGGTGCATACACTGGGCAAATTTTGACAGCTGTGGCTAAGGATGGAAATGAAAATCTCTTTCCAGTGGCATATGCAGTAGTTGAGAAAGAAACAAAGGCAACATGGTGCTGGTTCTAGGAAAACTTGTTACATGACATAGGTGGAAAACCTATGACTTTCATGTCAGACAGGCAAAAGGTAGTACTCTTACAATGTACTTTGTAATATTTTATTTAGTTTGGAACACATATAAGATGCTTTAACACATGTTCTTAATGTTGTAGGATTTGATTGAAGCAGTAGCCGAGTTTGCTCCCTTGGCAGACACTAGAGTATGTGTAAGGCATCTCCATAACAATTTCAAAAAGCAATGACCATGAAAATCTTTCAAGGATGTTGTTTGATCTACTGCAAAAGCTTCAACTAAACCAGACTTTGAGTCAACTATGAAATTGATCAAGGACATGGATGTAAAGGCTGAGATGTACTTGATGCAACAGAATCCTTTAACATGGTCTCTTCATGCATTCAAGTTCTACACAAAGTCAGATATGCTGTTGAATAATGCATGTGAGTCTTTTATAGTTATATATTAGAGGCTCGAGAAATGGCCATATTGTCGATGTGTGAATGGATAAGAACAAAGCTAATGAACATGTTTATAAGCAAGAGAAACAAGATGATGAAACACACAAGACTGCATACTCTAGAAGCAATGAAAATGATAGACACAACGAGAACAAATAGTGTATACAGGTGCAAGTGCTATGAAGATGGTGACAAGTTTGAAGTTGATTGTGGATCTAGCACTTACGTTGTTAATTTAGCAGAAAAGACGTGGTTGCAACATGTGGGATATCACTGGAATTCCATGCACCCATGCAATGAGCTTTATATTAAAGAGAAGGTTGAAAGTTGAAGATTTTGTGGATGACTACTACCTAAAAGAAACCTATCTAAAAGCTTATGCCCTATCAGTTAATCCGATGCCTGGAGAGAATCAATGGGAAAGAACTAACCAACCACATTTGGATCCACCTAATCTTGTAATTCAACCTGGAAGACCAAGAAAATCAAGAAGGAAGGAACCTGGAGAAGAGAGCAAGACAACCAAAACAAGGTTGAGAGTTGGGAAGAACAAGTGTGGAAACTGTTCTGAAGAGGGTCATACTAGGAAGACTTGTAAAAATCCAACAAAGATTCTTGTAAAACCAACAAGCACTAAGAAGGGTGGAAGACCCTCTAAGGAGGGTACTATGCGCATTCAACCTCAGAAAAGGAAGTATACAAAAAGAAAGGTACTTGTTAATGCATTACCGTAAGCTGTTGTGTTTTAGGTATCATTGTATTCTTATGTTCGGTCAATTACTTATGCAACAAATGACATTTAATGAAGCTCAAAAGCCAGTTGAGGAGGCAGATGCAGGACAAGCTGACCTTGAGCAACAGGTGGATATGGTATGTCATCTTGTTATTTCTATATAGAGGAGGTTCTGATATGTACATGAGCCAAAATGCGGTATTCATGATTTTGCAGCAAGCAATTATTGAGTATGCACTGCAGCCAGTAGAAAATGATTTCGTCCAAAGCGAGGAGTCACTAACACCATTGGTAATGGATAGCTTGCTTTCTATGTCTTATTAAATTGGTCTGTTTTTTAACTTAGACTGGAATCAAATTTGTCTACTTTCTATGTCATATTGTAGGAATCAATAAGAACAACTCCTGTCACTGAAGAGATAGTCATCCCTACACAGTTCACAATCTACAATGGTAATGTATTCTGAACATTTGTATAACATGGTGAATACCCAATAACTGCAAAGCTTAATTCAATATTATTGTGATTTGCAACAGCCACCACCGTCTACACAACCTACCCCAACACGAAGTGCTCCAAAGAAGAAGTTGTTCCCTGCCAGGAAGAGAGCTAATCATATCCCAAAACCAAGTGCAATGGGAAGAATTACAAGATCATCCACATCTAATTGAACTGGTGTACCTTGATGTGTTGTCGAATGTTATTATGTTAAGCTTTTAGTATTCTAGAACTATTCTCCATGAATATTGGAACAAGACAAGTATGTGATGGCTACCCAATTTTGTATAGCTCTTGAGCTTTTGTGGTGGTTCATCACCCTTATGTAGCTACTTAACCGGTTTGAATCTTTGAACGCTAAGTATGTTGTGTAAAATTATGTGAACCACAAAGTGTTAATTTAATGTGGTAGTTTGTGCTATTCAGGAATACTGGTGATATCTGTGCTACTGTTATAGTCTCGTAGACATTGGATTCCTTTACCACACATTCCAATTAAGTGGAATTCTTCTAACACACAAGTCAAATCAGAAGCCAATATTGTCATTATAAGAAGATATTACAGGAATTCATGAGTGATTTACATGATACATTATGAACCACTAAACTGAAACAAAGAATAATTACACCACATCTCATCATCCTAGAAACTGCCATTTTCCTTGATAGTTCTTCTTCCTTTTCCCTCAGCTGAACTTCAAGCACTGTACTTCTTCTTTGCATTTCTTGATTCTGTTCCAGCATCTGTGTGATAATGGTTGTTACTTGTGTATGAAATGGAGCATAAACCCACTGGAAGTATCCACATCCTTTTGGACCATGTGACCTTAACAATGGGCACCCTAGAAACCTTCTTCCATAATTTTTGGGTGTATGAGATGTTCTTACTTTTGCCCTCAATTGGCACCGACAAATACCCCCTTCAACCCCACTATTTGAGTAATTATATATGAAAGATCTAATTTGTGATGACATCCTATACCCCTGAAACCTAACATTTACAAAACTTTAGTACAATATGACTGTTATTGATATACAATATGATTGTTACTCATATAAAGAGATTTTAAAACACTAGTCAAAGATTGCATTAAACCACCCACAGAATATGACTGTTACTGCAGTAAGAATTTGTGCTTTTCCAGTACAAAACTACCCATAACCCACCCATATTCGTCAGATTTTGGTCAAGTAAAGATAGAGGTTTTTGTTGAATTGTCATTCCACAAGATTCTCTTAATTTCTTAGGTTTTTTTGAATTGCCATTAAATATCCAATCCTCCGACTATATGTAACCACACTACCTCACAACTAAACACCACACAGACACCATCCACCATCTAGTGACAACGACAAGCAAAAAACCTTTAATTTGCTTGAGCTCTACAGACTCTAGTGATTCTAGTCAATATTCCAGTCCCCCAAACAAGTCCAGCCACAAATAATAGTCCTGGTAGCAACCAAAACCCTATCAAACTAACAAATACTACAACAGCCAAAACCCTATTTAAATCAGTTTTTAATTCTACTATAATTTACTTAAGTTTGTTGAATTAAATAAATTTATTTTGTCGAATTAAAATTTGAATTTAATAAATTATAGTTTGAATTAAAATAACTTAATAAAGTTTACTTAAGTTTACTTTGAATTTAACAAATTGAACTTTGAATTAAACTTATAATTTTTTTATTTAAACCTATATTTAACTTTGTATTTAGCTTTAAGTTTACTTTTTAAACTTCCAATTAAACTTTAATTGATACAAATTATGTTGAATTTAACTTATAAAATTTGTTGAATTAAGTTTACTTCATAAATTTACAAAGTTATAAGTTTACTAAATTTTGTATATGTTCCTTTCAAATTAAGTTTACTTTGTTGAATTTAACAAATTATACTTTGAATTTAAATAACTTAATAAAGTTTCCTTTAAGTTTATTGAATTTAACAAATTTAACTTTGAATTTAACAAATTATACTTTGAATTTAAATAACTTAATAAAGTTTACTTTAAGTTTACTTTGAATTTAACAAATTATAGTTTGAATTAAAATAACTTAATAAAGTTTACTTACGTTTACTTTGAATTTAACAAATTAAACTTTGAATTAAACTTATAAACTTTGTAGTTAAACTTTGGCATTTTTGCACGGAACCACCCGTTATATGGCCGAATTTGCATGGAACCACCCCTTATATGCGAAATTATTCCGAACCACCCAAATTTCACTCTTTTCTTACCAGGAGCCACCCATGAACGGATTTTGTTAGATTTTCCATCCAATACCGTGAAAAGACCAATTTACCCCTGTTAAAATGTTAAATTTACAATAAAAAGACATATATACCCCTTTCCTAATTCATCCTTCTCCTTTCTCAGTTTTTAAAGTTTTGATAATTTTTATTATTAAACAGTTTTGATAATTGCTGGGTTGAAGCTAAGAACAAAGCTGGGTTAATTAGATTCACAAAGCTGAGTTAAGTACATTCACAAATTGTTAAATTTACAATCCTGTAAGCAGTTAACATTCACAAAGCTGAAGAACAAACCTGGGTTGCAGCGAAGAGGTCGAGGAGAAGTCGAGAAGAAGAAATGCAGATCTGGGTTGCAGCGAAGAGGTCGATAATAGGTTGAGAAGAAGAAGAAAGGCAGATCTGGGCCTTCACCATTAAAGACGAACGAAGAAGTGGAGAACTGGAGAACTCTGATGACCCCAATTTCGGAACAGGAGAACTCGGATGCCCTAATTTCGGAACAGGAGAACAAGAGAAAGGGCGAGAAGAAAGGGCAAGAATCTGAAGAACTCGAATCTGAAGAGTCGAATATGAAGAACTCGAACAAAGCTGAAGAACTCGAACAAAGGTGAAGAACTGGAATCTGAAAACTCGAATCGAGAAGAAAGGGTGGCACCATTGAAGACGAACAAAGGTGAAGAACTCGAATCTGAAAACTCGAATCGAGAAGAAAGGGTGGCACCATTGAAGACGAACAAAGCTGAAGAACTCAAATATGAAAACTCGAATCGAGAAGAAAGGGTGGCACCATTGAAGATGAACAAAGCTGAAGAACTCGAATCTGAAGAACTCGAATCGAGAAGAAAGGGTGGCACCATTGAAGACGAACAAAGCTGAAGAACTCGGATCTGGGCCTTCACCATTGAAGAAAGGTAGAAACGAAAGGGCGAGAAGTGGAGAACTCGGATGGCTCTAATTTCGGAACAGGAGAAACGAAGAACGAAGACGAAATCAGCGGACCTTCACCGTTGAAGACAAACGAAGACCTTCAATGGCAGAAATGTACGAAGACGAAGAAGTCGAGAAAACGAAAGGCAGATTTGGACCTTCACATTGAAGACGAACGAAGAAGAAAGGCAGATGTGTTCGAATTGGACCTTCACGGACGAAGACGGACGAAGACCTTTAGTGGCAGAACGAAGAGATCTGTTCGAATTGGATTTTATTTTTTTACTTCTTTTTCTTTTTGAATGGAAATCCACTTCTTTGATTTTTATTTTTATTTTATAAACTTTAACTTTGATTTTTAGTGTAATTTTGAAATTCTGTCAAGGGTATAACTGTCTTTTTGTTAATTTGGATGGAAAACCTAACGGAACAGGGGGAGGGTGTCTCCTGGTAAGAAAAGAGTGAAATTTGGGTAGTTCGGAATAATTTCACATATAAGGGTGGTTCCATGCAAATTTGGTCATATAAAGGGTGGTTCCGTGCAAAAATGCCTTAAACTTTTATTTAACTTTAAGCTTACTTTTTAAACTTATAAACTGTAGTTGATACAAAGTATGTTGAATTTAACTTATAAAATTTATTAATTAAGTTTAACTACAAAAGTTTATAAATTTAACTATTAAATTTATAAACTTTTGTAGTTAAACTGTTGTCCAAGAGTTTTTATTAGAGATGCAAAGAGAATGAGTATTTTTTAGAGTAGAGAATAAATCCAAGCACCAATGAGTTTCAGATGTGTTCTTTGTGCATCCAGAATACATGGTCCTTTTAAGTGTAGACGACTATACAACTTAGGATCGAGCTGTTTAGACTAACAAAAACAATACATATTATTAGTCTGGCAGAAAAATAAATATACCACTATATCAACAAAATAATGCTTGATGGAGGAATGGGTTCCTGCGGTATGATGTACTGGGACAGATCCGGGTCTTGTAGGCTCGCTCATCTGGTTGGAATGATCCATACTAGAACTCTACTTGTCATCCTCTTAATCCCAGAAGGACTTCCAGGCAGCCCAGATCTCCTCGCTCACAGAGGTATGTCTCGTTCACTATCTTCATCTTGTGAATGATGTCCTTGTACCGGTTGATGATGGCATCGATGTACTCCGCCTTGTCCCACCAATATTCCTTGTGCAAAACATAAACAACATGTTTGAGTTTGCATTTCTGCATTAGTCTAATCTTAAATATTAAATGGATAACTATTACCTTAAACTCATCCCAGTAATAATCCGTCTCCTCAAAAGTAAGAAACTATCATGCTCGGCCATTCAGAAAAAAGCACTTTATGAAGATCTCCGACATAGAACGGGAGACTCGTCCACAGTCTTGCAGCACCGTTCTGATGAGGTTTGGATACAACTTTTCTCTCCCTTGGACATCAAGCTCTGCTCGGGGCTCGACATGCTCATGCACCTGACGTGGCTGCTCGACGGGTACGACATGTTCCTCCTGTTGTTGCTACTCGCCCTCAACCGGAATGTCTAGGACTGGTTCAACCTCGGGGACACCCATGATCGGGTTACCCCATCCGTGGTCTCGGCCTCAAACCCGACATTGCCCGTGCCCGGCTATAGTGGGATCACCCTACAACCCTTCCCTCTCATATCTTGAAATATATATGTTAAAATGGATAGTTCGACATATAGTTAATAATTTAATATACTAAAATGTTTAAACAGAATTGCAGCTAATTACAAAACGTTAACATATAATGAACAATCTAATACATTGAACTCTACACTAGTCAAGTTCCTCTTCCTGTTTGTCTGATGATGATGACGGAAAGTCATATTGTGATTCTTCAACATGAGGGATTTGCAATGCATCTTTTTCAACTTCTTCATTTTGATTAGCTGAATTTGTGGAATCTTTGTCTGTTTCAAGGATAAGAGGATTTTCTTCGATGTCTTCTTTGAAGGCCGAGATAATTTTCTCGGGTATGTCAAGTTCTGATCGTGCCTTAATCAGTGTTTTAAAAAGCCCGGCACCGCCTAGGCACTAGGTGGCACCCTGACGTTTCGGCTAGTTGATAGTCCTTTTTTGCTAGGCGGTGGGAAAAAAATCACTCACCTAGGCGGCCGCCTAGGAGGCTACGCACGCCTAGGCGTTACGTTTTTTTCTAGGCGGGGGTATGAGTTCTTTTTTTTGAAAGGAGCATGTGTTCTTATTTAGGTTAAAAGTTAAAAAGCAATCCACTCTCTCGTTCGTCCCACACCTCCGCCTCTCACCTCTCACCCCTCTCCCTCTTAAATGAGAACTTTGTCGTCCCTACTACCTCCCATCTCCATCTTGTCAAGCCGTCACCTCTCGTCCCACCAGCTGCCTCTCACCTCACCTCCCCTCTCGTCTCGCCTCTCACCCTTGTTCGGCTGTCCCTTTCCCTCTCCCTCGTACTGCGACCAACGTCTGCTAAGAGCCTGTGACTGCGACTATGAATAATTATTTAATATTACTTATGTTGAAACTTGTGTTTAAAACTGAATGATTTTTGCATGTTGCGCTCTTGTAGATCTTCTTTATGACGAATACTATAAATTCTATGAATTTTGGATGATTAATTAGCAAATTATATGCTTATTCACTTTCAATTCTCCACACTCATTTATCCAATGTAGTCTATATGGCCTAGGATGTAAGAATGGGCGTAGTTCCAACTTAGAGACAAGCTCGGTGCTTGCAATGTTGCAATAACTCCCACCATCTATGATCACATCACACACCTTGTTCTTAACCAAGCATCTAGTATGAAATAAGTTCTCTCTTTGGTTATCATCACATAAATCAGATTTAGCATGCAAGGTGCGGTTGCAAAACAAAGAGTCTCCATCCATGTAAGATATCTCAATTGCATCTCCTAATTCATTATCATGCTCCCTAATTTCAGATTCTAAGGGTTTATCATCATCACTATCAGATTTCGAGTCATATTTCCCTAGTTGATTGACTATTATTACTCTCTTGTTAGGACAATCTCGCATGTAATGACCCTTACCCTTACTTTTAGAGAATTCAATGGAGCTAGACTTAACATGAGAAGAAGAGGGATTAGAGACATTCCCTTTTATTCCTTGATAGGGTGTGTTGGCTGACATAGGAGGATAGGTAGAGCTAGTGGGATCCTTCCATGATCCTCCTTGCTCATATGAAGAAGGCCTTGGTGGTTCACGGCCATAGGAGGGGGCTGAACATGCATTGTTGTGCCAAGTGTCGGAGGGAGGGTTCGGCTTGCCACCTTGCTGGCCTCGGAGCTTGAACTTAGTCTCCACCTTGATGGCTAAGTGTAGGAGCTCCGTCACGCTGTAATAAGGATAGAAACCAACCTCATTAGACAAATAAGGGTTTAGGATACGAAGATACCTTGCCATTGTTGCTTCTTTATCCTCTATGACACTTGCCTTTGACATAGCCATTTGTGTGGCATTGAAGGTTTCCTCCACACTCATTGAAACTTGTTTGAGTTTCTTAAGTTTTTATGAAGGTCCCGGGTTGTGATGTGGAGGTACAAAACGGGTCCTCATGAGAGCCTTCATTTGCTCCCAAGGAACTACACCCGGGTCAAGTGTTCGTCTCCTATCATTTACAAAGTTGTTCCACCATGTCATTGCATAACCATGGAACTCCAAGGCTGCTAATTGGACCTTCTTAAGCTCGGGGAAGTTGTAGCATGACAAATTTGTTAGATCTTAGTCTCCCAATCCATGTAGACATCCGAATCACACTTTCCTTTGAATAGTGGTATCATGACATTCACCTTCGCTATACCATCTTGTTCTTTCTCTCGGACTCCTTGGTCATGTCCTTGCTCACGTCCTCCTTGCTGAGGTACTCCTCTCCATCCTTCATAATTCATGTCATTTCCTCGGTAATCCTGAAATTCATGAGCAAATGCACATCTATTGTTAGGATAGTAAGGATGAGGGGTGTACTCCCTTGGGGCATAGGTCGGGTTAGGGAATGGGTACTCGGGTCTAGGGTACTGTCCAAAGTTTTGAGGGGATCGGGAGGACAGTATATAGATCGTTGGAGGGATAGTGTGCGAATACATGGGTTGTTGAGGTGGCTTCCCGGGTAGTGGAGGCATTGGTGGATCATTCATGGCATCTTGATAGGCGGTTGTTGGATGCCCTAATGGTGACCGACTAGCTAGGTTAGAAGAGCCTCCTATCTCAAAGTTTAATCCTAAATGGGTAGGTAGTGGGAGATGTAGGGTAGGGCAAGTCTTAACGGCCTCGAACATGGCATTTATCCGGTCTAAGTTGTCGTTCATCTTCTTGAACATAGAGACTAACTCCGGGTGAATGTATGATGCACTCCTTTACTCTCTCATGGGTGACTGAGACATGATCATAACAAATCAAACAATGAACCAAGTTATTCTAGGCAATAATAAATCCTCACAAGTGTTTCCTAACCCAATGTGTAAGTCACTTCCTCTCTATTGACGTTGAAACAAGCTCGATTGACGGGTTGCGTTGGGAGTATCAATTGCTCCTGAATTATGGTGTTATCTCAGCCTCAAGAAGTGGTAGGATCTGCAGTAACTCAATTCTCAAATGTAAGACTCAACAAAAGAAGAAAAATAACAAAGAAACACGCAAAACAAGAGAAAAACAAACAAACAACAATCTAGCAATAGATTGCAAGTATGTAATGCAATTCACAATCAACTTTGAAAGTCTAGAACTCAAGAAAGAGGAGTACCCTAGGCAAAGCTGCGAATTGAGCCAATGGGACCGTTTTCCTCAAGAGAAGCAGATTGATGCTCGGAAAGGTGCTAGGTCGTGGCAATGGCTTAAGGCTAGGCTAAGGTGGCCTCGGTGCGGCTGTGGTATGGGTTTGCATAGTTAGGCTGAGGCGAAGGCTAGACACTGAGGACAGTGGGGGCCCACTTAGCTAGGGTTCGGCGTGAGCGGGCGTGCAGGCTTGTTGATGGCAACGCGCATAAGAGCTAGGGTTAGCTCCAAAGGCAGGCGCGTCAGTAGGCGAGTAGTGCGCACACGCTAGGGTTTTGGCAAGCTGGTACGCGCGGCAGGAACTATGAACCTATGCGCAGAAATGGTGAACCTCCGATGGTTGAGTTGAGGGTGTGCGCACACCAGGGCAAGGCAAAGCGATGAACTTGGACGAAGTTTTTATGAACCTCCGATGCTTGTGTGGAGCGCACATACTAAGGTTGGCGAGTAGTGGGCGATGCGAGGATGTGCACTGTCTTGAGCGATGTGCATGTCCTTGGGCAATGGCCTGTGAACTTGCCCAACCGATTGATGAACCTGCCGACGGTGAGCGAGTGAGGCCTAGCTAGTGATGCTAGGGTTTGGAGGCGCGACACTTGAGCAATTGGTGAGCGGCGACAATTAGGGTTAGGGCACCCACGTTGGTGATGCGCGCGCACAAGGGCTCTTAGGAGGTAATGAACCTGCCCGGGAAGATGTTAAACCTGCGACTCTAGGGTTTTCTTGAGCGAAGGCGTGGGCGTGCACGATAGGGCAGCAGGAGAGAACGAGTGCAAGCTAGGGTTAGCTAAGTGGAGCGCGGCGCTGAGGAGAGCAATGCCTATGAACCTACCCGATGATTTGATGAACCTCCGCGCAGAACAAGGGCGACGCTAGGGAAGAGCTAGGGTTGGTGCGGTACTCCTTCAATTGTAGCTTAGACCTTGATTAAGTGTAGATCTCCTAATCTAATTAACAATAATATACACTTAATCCTAGTTGCACATTACATACACATAAAGATCAACTTGGACGTTCTTTTCTTCTTCTTTTTTTAGTTTATTTTTCTTTTATTTTCATCCACTTCTTTTTCTTTTGAATTTACAATTTACAAATTAATTCCTACAAAAGAAAATAATAGATCATGTGCAAGGTGTGGGAGTAGCGGGTGCCGGTGGTTGTAACCATCTTGGATGGTGGTTGGGGGTGGTTAGAGGGCGGTTGGAGGGTAGTTTTGGGGAGGTGGTGTCCGGCCTTGTGAGGTGGTGTAGAGGTGGTATTGGTGGGTGGTTTAGGGCAGTTTTATGGCTGGAATTTAGTGGTGATGGTGGCCGGTTTGTGAGCTTCCCAACCTGATTTTCCTTAGGCTCAAACAACCTCCAAAACACTCAATTCAATCCAGCTTTCAAGCCTCCTCTTAGATCTACACAATCTCACCAAAAGTCACACATAAAATGAAGAAAAAAAGACTCAAAATGACCAGGAACACATCGGCCAAGAGGTGAAGAAATTTCCTTGATGTGTGGGCCAAACTGGATTGTTCTTGTGGTAGAAAAGGTGTCAATTGGCTCTGATAGCTATTTGATACGAGAAAAGCCGTTAGGAGCTCGATCTAGACACTAAATGTTACCAAAAACACAGAAAAAAGGGAGATCAAAGTGATCTACCAAAAATGAAGAGAAAAAGGGATAGATTAGGGCTTTTTAGACCCAAATGAAGAGAAAGAGATAGTAATGGAAAACCGAAACTAACAAGCATGAAACCCTTGAACTAGATGCATAAGAACCTCATACAATGAAGAAACAACCCTACCATGTTGGCTTGATGAAGGTTGCGGAATTCCTACACCAAAACGATGAGCAACGGCTGGGAGAAGCACCAAATCTAGGTAGAGTTGACCCAAACAACCACAACTGAGCAAGCACACACCAATAATCGCTCAAACACTCTCAAGAACGTCTAATTGGATGTAAGAAGGGATGAGACCTGTTTTTGGAGAGAAAAATCTTTTTTCATTCAAACATATCTAACCAAATACAAGCAAGAAAAAAGCCTTAAATACTCCCAAACGGGGCCAGCCATTCCATGTCCATAATATGCAAATACTAAGGTCCTAAGCACACTTAAAACAACATAAAATATGTCTGAAACATAGGAGTTCATAAAACAACAAGTACAATCCCACAGCAACCTCTACAAGTTGAGGCCTTCTAGGTGGCTTCTTCATGACCCTTGAAACATAGGAGTAAGGGTGGTGGTGTAAGAGGTGCCAATAGTTGTCCTTCATCACTAAACCTACGCTAATCCAGCGGATTGCTAAGGTAGAGGGATTTGCTACAGATTTGGACAACTGTAACTAATCCATCACCAATCCTATGGTTGGAGCTTGATTATCAACTTACGCAGTGAAATCCTTCGCAAATCAAGCATAATTTCTCTAAGTTAGGGATAGATTGCCAAATCTGTCGCTAAATCTAATAATTTTTTTAGTCCGGGCTTGCCCCCATAAATAGAGACGGATTAGCAACGGATTTTCCATCGCTAATCTGGTGGGACTTTAGGCGCCATATTTTTCACATTTTTGGCGACTGTGTTCAGTCCATCGCCAAATCCGTTGCTAAATGTGATTTTTAAGACGTAAATTAAATCCACCGCTAAAGTCCATCAATAAAACCGTGATTTCTAGTAGTATATATATCCTAATCGACTTTATTTCTGTATTTTAGGTTCTTCTTGACGACGAGTGCCCATTCCCCCCCTAATTACATACATGTGGGGATATCATCGTGAAGTATCGGCTTTACAATTGATGGCTCCGCATATGCCCCATATTCAATCTTACATTGATAGACTTCATGTACCTTAAATTTAATGTAACTTTTACTACGTTGCCAAAAATAGTGGTATATAAAACCAAAATGGAGTGAAACTTGGTTATCGACAAAGAATCAACCTCAATATTCATCTCATTTTTGCTATATAAGTAATAACATCAATTAATATGTTGCCAAAAATAGTGTTATATGCTAGTATATCACATCATCTTGATAATGCTATAGGCTAGTAAATCATCTCATTTTTTTATCAAAATATAATATAATAGACTATATATGTGTTATATTGTAATTTTTTTTTTATCAAAATTTAATTATTGGATGCCAATTGGAAGATAAAGTCTCCCGAGGGTACTAGCAAAGTAGCTTCTGCCAGTACTGACTGTACACAAACCGGCGGTACTGGTCAGTTTGGAAGCCACAATATTTTTTAGAATGGAACCGACAGTTTCTGCCAAAAAAAGCGTCGAAAGTGATACTGTGTTTAAAAGTAAAAAATAAGGTGCGTTCTTTAACAACACTATGCTTTAGTTTAGTAATCTTTTGTCTAGATTATTTTTATTATACAGTCTCTAACATAACTTGTTGCCTTCTTTTCAAATTAAAGTGTAGATCATTGAGAAATGGTATCATTTTTGTTGACCTAAAGATGTGATTAGATTTTTATCTACGATTAAGAGTTGGAATATTTGGGATATTTTTCATTTCTTTGAATACTTTTCAAAATATACATAATTTTGCTACTACAATTTTTTTTCACTATAACTCTTCCATCTTGCACCAAAAAAAAAGAACCTATCCCAAACTTCTTGATGTGTACAGGTATATTAATATCATTTTATTACATTTGATCTGGGCCACTAATTAATGAACTAAAATTAGATAACGATGCACGTTCACACAGTAGCCTAATAAAAAAATAAAAAAAAGAGTCATTTTTACTAAATTCTAAGAATGGATCAAAAAAATGATCTCTGAATGATTCGAATCAGCTAGCATTTGCCTTTGCCGCCGCGGATGAAGGAACATGGCGAGCTACTAGACGGCGGTTTTGTCCCCCTCGGCATCGACTCCATCAACACCGTCGCATATTCCCTCAGCCATTCCCGAACTACGTCGTCTCCACCAAACCGTGGTCTTATCGCTTCACCAACTCGCACTTCGGATACAAAAATGCACGCTGCCAACAAGATCATAACCCACACCCTTACTATCGTACACCTTCTAATACTCATACTCAAATCTCCTCTTTTTGAATTGGCCAACAAATTTATTATTGCCACAACAATAAGTTGTAAGTTAGTAGGTTGAATTGGATGTTTATAATTTTTTGCTGTGAGGGGTCGTGTATATATAATGCTTGGGAGTCTTATGAATGCGATGATGAAATTGACAGTCGTGTGTCAAAAACGTTGACTGTGAATTAAAATAATGAAAATTCAAACGGTTCTGTGTTGGCTAGGACTATCTTAATGTATATTCTATGTTTTGACTTGGTAATAGGTCATCGATCAAACCAAACACACGGAATACTTGAACATGCGCCCGCTCTGTGTATATTATATTGGTTCACGTGAAATGATAATTAGTCAGTTTCAGACATAGTTCGCATTCTCATTAATTTGTCGAGCACATCATAGAAGTGTTAACTTTTTTACGTTGGCCACTGTTTTTGGATAGGTTTTTTCCAACCCAGTTTTGTAATATACGTATATAAATTATATATTTTCTTTCCATATTTCAAAAAATCAAATCAGTAACATATCTTCTCTCTAAGGAAAGATAAGATTTGTTAGATGATTTATAGGGATTATTTTCCTGATTTAAAGACATGTAAATTCTATAAGAACCATCTCTCAATTGAATATACATATAGCATTTTATCATCAATTCATTAACTTAACATGGTATCAGCCTAAAACACCGATCCTGTTCATGTCTACCCCACCCGATTCGGCTTCATCCGCTCAAGTCTTGGCCATGGCTGCAACCTCCAACGCCGGCCCTATAATCCAGCTTCCAAAGATTCACCTCCGATTGGAACGCGCAAATTACTCCTTGTGACGCGGCACCATTCGTTCGGCTCTTGAAGCCTATGAACTTGACCCCTGTCTTGTCCCGAACGCCGCGCCTCCTCGTGAAATCATGGGCGCTGCAACCGCCGATGTCGCAGCCCACACCATCGTTAACCCAGATTCAACTGCCTGGGTTCGTAAGGACCGTCTGGTTTTTGTCTGGATCCGCTCCACTATCAGCACATCGCTCCTAGGTCTCGTCGCCAGAGCCACCACATCGCATGAGGCTTGGACCATCTTGGAACGGATGTTTCACACTCAAACAAATGCTCGCCAGATGCACCTCCGCCAGAAACTTCAGACGCTTCAAAAAGGTTCGTCTACAATTCTTGATTACTTTGAAAAGAAGCGTGCTATTGCGGATAGTCTACTTGAATGCCTTGTTGTCATTCCCGATTCCGACTTGGTGACCTTTATTGTCTATGGTCTCGGCCCTGCTTATGGGTCGTTCCGTTCCGCGCTCAGCCTCCACAGCGGTGCTCTAACATCTGATGATCTCCTCAACCTTCTCCTCCCAAGAGGAACAACGACTAGAAGAGGAAGCCACTGCCCTTCAATCTGTGGTTCCGGAAGCAAACGTCGCCTGGCGCGGTTGCCGCAACAACAACAACTCCTCCACTGCCGGTCAACCATCGCGTGAATCTTCACGCCCCAAGTGTCAGATCTGCTCCAAAGTTGGTCATGAGGCGCGGAATTGCTATCAACGACACAATGTCACCGCCTACCCCCCAACTCGCCGCGCCAATGCATCTGCCAACGGTCCAGCTCCGCATCAGCACTCCTCGCATCTGCAGCCACAGTCCACTGCGTCTGCATATCTGGCCGAGTCCTCTCCCTCCAGCCTTCACGATCCCTGGGTTCTGGACTCCGGCGCGACGCACCATGTCACCAATGACCTAGGGGCGCCTATCCATCAATCACTCCTATGACGGTAACGATGGCATGTTGATCGGTAACGGTACATCTCTTCCCATTTCGCATATAGCTCGTTCTATTCTTCCTGTATCAAATGTTTTGTCTAAACACATAAACCTACAGCATGTCCTATTTGTTCCCCAAATTCACAAAAATCTAATCTCTGCATCAAAACTATGCCGTGACAATAACTTATATCTTGAACTTCACCCTTATCATTGTCTTGTGAAGGATCTTCAGGGTCAGACGTTACTAAGAGGGGCTCTTAAAAATGGCCTCTACCGGCTTCCCATCCCACCATTGAAGCCTACAACCACCGACCACCCTCCTCCCCGTGCTTACCTTGGCGAACGAACCACCTTACAATGCTGGCACCACTGTCTTGCTCATCCCCATGAGTCTGTACTACGTCATCTTGCTTCCGCTTGTTCCCTTCCTACCTCCTCAAATAACTTGTCGCAGATTTGCTCCTCGTGTCAACTTGGAAAATGCCACCGACAACCTCTTCCGCGTCGCCAACAAACGTCCACAACACCTTTTGCCTTAGTCCACTCCGATGTATGGGGACCGGCTTCGTGTCTTTCGTTAAATGGTGATGGCTATTATGTTTCCTTTATTGATGATTGCACCAAGTTCATTTGGATATATTTTTTATCTAATAAATCCCAAGTTTATCCTATGTTCATGCAATTCAAACAAATGATTGAAACCCCATTTTCCACCAAAATAAAAGCCTTGCAAACCGACTGGGGCGGGGAATATCGCTCCGTCTCTACCTTGCTCACCACTCTCGGTATTCAACACCGAGTCTCTTGCCCATATACTCCCGAACAAAACGGATCCGCTGAGCCACTAAACCGAACCATCACTGAAAAAGGCCTACCCTACTCGCCCACTCAAATCTCCCCCTCAAATTCTGGGCACACGCCTTTCACACCGCAGTTTACGCCAACAACCGCACGATCACCCCCACTCTCGGTTTCACATCACCCTTCGAGAAGCTCTACAACCGTGTCCCCGACTATGGATTTATGAAGTTGTTCGGCTGCCTGTGCTTTCCCTTCATCCGTCCTTACACCAAAACGAAGCTCGAATTTCGATCCGTCCCTTGCATATTCATCGGCTACAGCCCCAAACACAAAGGGTACTCATGCTACCACATACCTACCTCCAAATATACATTGTTCGCCACGCCATGTTTGATGAGACGCGTTTCCCAAACTCTGCTACCGACCACTCTCGGAACCAGAATGTTGCGCCTCTTCCCACTTCCACCGTCCCTCTCCAGCTTGCATACGCCATCACCCTATCCCCGCCATCCTTACCGGCTCCGCCATCCTCACCACCCACTGACCCGTCCCAGCTACCGACGCACCCCCTCCACAACCACAACCCACCAACCCCCTCATCTGCACCACCACCCACATACCCGGGAGCTCCCTCTTATTTTCGTTCGGCTCCGAGTTCCGAACATTCGGTGGTAGTCCGCTCCCGTACAGGTAATCTCAAACCCAAAACTTTTATCACCACTAAATATCCTCCACCTGCTGATGATCCTTCCACAATTGCACCTAAACTCTTTATTCATGCCACTAAAAATCCCAAATGGCAACATGCGATGCAGTTAGAATATGATGCTCTATTGCGTAATTGGACTTGAGACCTTGTTCCCCGGCCCGTTGGTACTAATGTGGTTGGTTGTAAGTGGGTTTACAGGATCAAGACGAACCCCGATGGCTCAGTGGATAGATATAAAGCTCGTCTTGTCGCAAAGGGGTTTCATCAAGAGGAAGGAGTTGACTACTTTGACACATTTAGCCCCGTCGTCAAACCCACTTCCATTCGCGTTGTTTTAGTGTTGCGGTCTCCCATGGCTGGCCGCTATGACAAGTGCATGTCAACAATGCCTTCCTCAACGACGACCTCATCGAAACCATGTTCATGGATCAACCGCAAGGCTTCGTCTCCAATGCCTTCCCATCTCACGTCTGTCGTCTTCGAAAGGCTCTCTATGGGCTCAAACAGGCGCCTCGGATGTGGTTTCACAAGCTTCAGCAATGTCTCCTACATCACGGCTTCATCTCTTGTCATTCCGACACCTCTATGTTCATCCGACGCACCACCTCCTCCACCACATATGTTCTAGTGTACGTCGACGACCTTATTATCACCGGGTTCGGCTCTGCCTTCATCGAAGACTTCATCCGTCGTCTCAACACATCCTTCTCACTCAAAGACCTCGGTGATCTCCGATTCTTTCTTGGGATCGAAGTGCAGCGCCATTCCACTGGCATTCACCTATCCCAGCAGAAATACATCTACAACATCTTACACCGTTGTGGCATGTCTGGTGCAATGCCCATTGCGTTGCCTGCAAAACCAGCTTCTCGCCTTGTCCAAGCCGGTGACCCGTTCTCTGATCCACACAAATATCGCAGCATTGTCGGTGCTCTTCAATATGCTATAATTACCCGTCCGGAGATCTCGTACGCAGTCAACCGCGTCTGTCAATATATGCATAACCCAACTGAGCTTCACTAGGCTGCTGTCAAACGCATCATGCGCTATCTCAAAGGCACCGCTTCTCATGGCTTGGTCTTCGGCAAAGCAACAGACACGCGGCTCGTCACCTTCACCGATGCCGGCTGGACTTCGGACCCCGACGACTGCCGTTCCCAACACGTCTTCTCCATCTACTACGGCGACAATCTGATCAGCTGGTCCTCTCGAAAACAGAAGGTCGTGGCCCGCTCCAGCACAGAAGCGGAGTATTGTGCTATCGCTTTTGCCGCGGCAGAACTAATGTGGATCCAGCAGCTACTTGGCGAGATGAAGGTTCCTGTCACCGGTCCTCCAATCCTCCTTTGTGACAACCTCAACGCAACCTTTCTCACGGCCAATCCAGTCTTCCATCAACGCTCCAAGCACATCAAGCTTGACTACCATTTTGTGCGCGAGCAAGTTCAGGCAGGAGATCTCGTGGTTCGACGTGTTCGCGCTAATGATCAAGTAGCTGACATCTTCACCAAGGCAGTGTGATCATCACGTTTTCAATCTCTCCGGCACCGCCTCCTAGTTCGTCCGTCCCGTTGAGGTTGCAGGGGGTATAAACCATATATTTTCTTTCCATATTTCAAAAAATCAAATCAGTAGCATATCTTCTCTCTAAGGAAAGATAAGATTTGTTAGAGAATTTTTAGAATTGTTTTCCTGATTTAAAAACATGTAAATTCTATAAGAACCATCTCTCAATTGAATATACATATAGCATTTTATCATCAATTCATTAGCTTAACAACGTGTAATTTTATCGTTCAGATCATTAACAAATGAAGATAGTGATCCACAACCCACGCAACCCACGTCAAATGAATGGTGTTCGAATAACTTTAATATTATAGTGTGCTTATCAATTGTCCTAACTTACTACCCCTCAATTCAATGATTGTCCATTTTTATCGACGTCTAAAATTTGTATCATTTTTATTTTAGTCAAAATTTTTTGATACAAAGTTAACATTGGAGTGTGTCTTCCTAATGGATGATGCTAAATTTCAAAAAAATGGTGAATCAACGCCCTAAAGCATGATGAATATGGCAGAATTGTCATCCTGAAACTCTATTCAGGTAAGCGAAAATATGAATACCTACAAAAGTGGACATCAATACACGAATATGTATTCAATCGTAAAAACCTGTTATGACGCATGCCAGATTTGTTTAATGGTATGAATACATTATCACCCTCCATGATAATATTACAATATTATCTTTTTTCTCTTATTATTTACACGTAATTGTCAAGTTTATTTCTCTCCTCAAAAGTTATAGCATCTTTAAGTTACACTGTTTCTTTTTCTCTCTTTCACTAATTTTCTAACCACCTTTAGAAAACACTAATTTTCACCATCTTCGTCCAACATTCTAAACTAAATGATCCAGTTAAACATTCTAAACAACTAGCACTTTCGCCGTGCTTCATATGTATTCAATTATAATAGTATCCGGTGATAAATATAGTATAAAGAAACTAGTTTTGGTAATATCGATAAGTTTGGGCTACCCGTATATGGCAGAGTCCGACCGTAATTCAACATGTTTTAATTTGAAAAAATTGATGAATGATCAACCGGACTTCAATTCAATTCAACTCAAATCCTAATGATGCAAACATGATCTCTTTAACATCTCTATATTGATTAAGATGGTAGTTTTGTGGATATTTTCTCCCTAAATATATATATATATATACAGATTTTTTAACATGATTTTAGTATTCAAATTGTTTTAACTAAGCGCTAGTATTTTAGTAATTCTATTATATGTCTATATTATTAGAGTTGCATTATCATCATAATCTTGATATTTTTTATTTTATCAATTTTATTTCATACATATTGATAACTTTTGCTATTTTAAAGAATTGCAAATCATATATACGATTCTTAATTTAACGGATTAATTTAATTGACATGTTTTTAATATATATAATTTTTTTATTTATCGTAACATACCAAACACATTTTAATATATATATATCACTTTAAATTATATATATTAAAAATATATCTAATTTAATTTATCATTTTATCATATAATTTTATTATGTTGAGATTTTAATTTATCATTTAATATCATTTTATTGTTATAAATATTTGCAAATCATATATACTATTCTTAATCTTGATATCTATTCTCTTTAATTAATTGATTAGGGTGAATTTGCATATTTTCTAGTTTGGCTAACTATGATTTGTGTTGATTGAATCCCTTTGCAAGGATAGATTGTACCTTCACTACTTTATATGCCTTAGAAGCAAGCATACCTTATTATTATTATTTGTTTGTACTATTTGATGTGTAGAGAATTGATTTATAGGACTAGTTGCTCATGCCCACATCCTGGTACTTCATTTTTAATGCTTCCATTTCATTGAACCACATGCGTTCATGGTGCTTAATTATTTGGTATATGCTCTATTTTACGCTTCATATAGAAGTAGGAACATATTGATTGTCTGATATTGAATTGAATGAAAATGACCAACCTGTCAATGGTTTCTTTCTCCTCATAATTAATACTTCGTTGTTTTTTATTAACTAGGCTGATAATGCCCGTGAGTCGCACGAGCTTTTATTCAAGGTTTGCGATCTTATATGGATTGTACATTAATTGCGACAGCTCAGTTTGATTGAACTTTACCCTGTCATATAACCATGTTGAAAATATGTAAAATAGCTTCCTTGAAACATTTAACGCCTTACGTAAAAAATTAACTACTAAAAGAAGATTTTGTTAGATAAAGAACTATTTTTAGAGGAATATCTTTCCATTTGTCACTTTGCTGGGTGTTAGTTTGGATCTTCTAATGCAAGATACACAACAAGTTATGTAGAATCCAGTGAATGATTGACATGTGTTAATTTTCAATTATTAAAAATAAAAAGTTCATACCTTTATTTTTTTCCACAAATAAATAGCTCCACCTGTCTCATATTATAACACTAATTTTCATTTTTTGTGGGATTTAAGGCGGTGAAAATGTATGATATTTAGAGGTTAAAAGGAGGAAAGAGAAATAGATGAAGTGTGTTGGATAAAGATAAGTGTGTTGGGTGAAGAGACATAGAAAAAAGAAGAGAATTACTAGTGTTGGGTGAAGATAAATTATTTAGAGTAGTGATATTATGTTGGAAGAAGATAAAATTATGGTGGAATATTTCTTGATTTGGAATATGGGAAGAACTTTTTAGAATACCTGAAATAGAAAGACTTGGAAACTTTTCTTTTCAAGTTTAATTCAGTAATTTTTTAGCACTAATGATATTGATTGTTCTACCATATTGGTACTCAAATTGTTCTTCTGCCTAGACAACTTTCGGCGTATAGATTGATCTTTACTATTTCATAAAACCAATAATAATATCATTAGATGATAAATTCAGCAAATTGTAGAGGTCTGCTACAAATGAAGTGACATAGTGACATCTTTCTATGGATCAAATTCTGAAACTAAGTAGTAATTGCAAGTAGTTACTTTCCAGTATTTGCTTTATAACTTTTTCCAATCAATCCCACACAAGAGTGGTAGATTGGAGAATATGAAGGGTTATGGATCAGATTCAATGTCACTGGTTATAGATAAGCGAAAGTTGTAACGGGATTTGTTTGTCATTTAATCTCAATTAGTAGTGAATAATAGATGATTACAATACAACCTCATATACTTTTAATCCAATTGCGACTAAGAACATTTACCCAAAAAAATTTGTGACTCGGATCATAGTTTGATTTGAGAATTCAATCGTCTAGAAAAATCAAGAAAGTACGATATGGTAAAGGGCTAAGTATTAGCTATTAATTTTTTATTTTAATGATTTAATATTTATTTTAGGGGTTACACCATTTTGTTGCTTACTATACTACAGAAGATCCACACTGCCTAAGTGTAGCTTAAAAGTTTTTGGACATATTATACCTATGAATTTGTATATGTGATACACTAGATAGGTTAGAATTTGTTTCCATGAACTGTATATCCTGAAACTCATCAGAAGATACAAATATTATTTTATGCTCTTTCTGCCGATCAATACATATGTTCTTGTCTTACATTGACCTAATGGTTGTGTTGTATCTAGAGAAACAACTGGAACACTTGAGAAACATGATTGTGTTATATATAAGTAACACAAATAAAAAACTTGAGAAAGTTGACCGTGCAGAAATAGTGAAAGACGGCTTCGATCCTTGCTAAAAAAGAGGATGCCCATTTTTGCTACCTCTTCACTCAATGCAGCAACAAAAACATGCGAGTCCATCAAGTCAATAGGTAAGTACTTTATATGTTCTAAATAAACAATCCGATTTGTAATAAAAATATTTAATCATTTTAGCATTGTTTGTTCATTCATAATTTGTGATTTGTAATATTGCTACCTTCTAAAAATAATAAAGCTAGCTGTGAATGCTGAGATTAAATCTATTCGATGTTTATTTTTTTCTAGTCCAAAGTTGAAATATTATGAAAATACTCATTGATTTATAGCAAGAAATTAAATTCACCAGTGAGATACTTGGATTCATTTAGTGCAAGATCTCCGATTCAATTTAGTTGAAAGAGGTAATGTATAAGTCAAATTATGAGATATATACGTTTGTTGCAAAATGTATCTTGATAGCAACCTAAGATGTGTAGAAAAATGTGTGCTAGATTCTAATGTGTAATGTAAATATTGGCATGTAGAGTAATAAAGAGTGCAAAAAACCATTTGTATTTAAGCATTCGCATATGTGTTTGTTTTATCTTTTTTGGATAGTTTAGTACCTTTTCTTTTCTAACAACACCTCAATCATATGCTCAAGGCTTATAAGAGACGATTGTTTTCACCATTGTGGAGGAAAGTTTCATACTGATGTGTATGATATAGGTTGAAGCAATAATCAACTTCATGGCTTTATTTTTATTGTGGATATTTCTTGTAAATAATCAGGTGGTAGCTTGGTGCCTTATTTATATTGGTTGATAAGTCATTTTTTTATATTAAAGATAAAAAACTCTATAGGTAGAGGGCAAGTTAGATGGTAACTTATAGTGATTGATGATGTATGTTAATTAGAGTTTATTTCTAAGGGAGGGAAAAAGTTAGATGTAGCACTCAATGTATGGAATGATGATCATTGAATGTAGTTAATGACTGAAAGATAAACGATGGTGGAGGAAGGTTGAAGGTCAAAGGGATGTTATACATATCTTCATTTATCACATTAAATTAAATATAAGAATTAACAATGATTTGTTAATTATTATAATTATTGTCTAAGTAAATTTTGAATTATGGTTTAGAAGGCAAAGAGGCGTGCATCACAATAGAAGGATGTAATATCTAGAGTAAACGAGAGAGATGAAACTCAAATTTTTTATAACAAGAATTCAAACAAAAATTATATACCTGCATATTCCCTGTATGAGCGGGGTGAGATACTATAATCAACATCATCATCTGACAAACACAAAGAACCATAAGACACTGAAAAAGAGAATTTTGATATAAAACTAGTTGTACAACGAAATTGAATTGATTAGCTTGATCTTTAGTAAGAAAAGATCCCTAGAATCTATTCTGTTAAACTCAAGATTTCTCTCAAATTCTTTCTTCTCTTGCTCAGTGTTCTCCATGCATTCACCAAACAATGTTTATTTGGTTAATACAGATTAGAGATGCTAGTAGAAAATTTCACAAGCAAGTAACATGTACACGAAAAATATCAACAAATTATGTGTATGGAAAAACTAAAGCATGACAACTACAAATAAATTAGAAGTGTGAGAAACCTAGAAAAAGGCATCATGATGGCAATGAGAAAGCAAACCTGAAACTTTGGAAATGGAGAGGCATCATTGTCACCACATGCATCATCACCGTTGATAGGAGAAAGAAGCCATGGCTTGCAAGAATCAGAAGTATGTCATCAATATAATTGGAATTCTCATTTGGCTTGTTCTATCGAATTCTCTCAGTTGTGAATATTTTGTAGTCTTCAAGTGCTTAATGATCAGAACAATCCAAAATGATTTTGTTTTATTGCTCAAAATTGCCTCATAAGGTTCTTCTTCTTTTGTAACAGAGGAAGGGAATAATGTTCATTAAGTAAATTGTACATTTATTGTGAAG